>NC_056506.1:1222965-1225607 GCF_014905685.2 Nematolebias whitei | reverse complement strand
GAACACTGGGACGCCATGTCATCCGGACCAGAGAGGACAAGGATAGCCCAAGTTGTTATCAACGCTCCGTTCAGAAGCCTGCATCACTGATGGTATGGGGTTGCATGAGCGCTTGTGGCATGGGCAGCTTGCATGTCTGGAAAGACACCATTAATGCAGAGAACTATCTCCAGGTTCTAGAACAACATATGCTCCCATCTAGACGTCATCTCTTTCAGGGAAGACCCTGCATTTTTCAACACGATAATGCCAGACCACATTCTGCAGCAATCACAACATCATGGCTACGTAGGAGAAGGATCCGGGTACTGAAATGGCCAGCCTGAAGTCCAGATCTTTCACCTATAGAGAACATTTGGCGCATCATAAAGAGGAAGGTGCGACAAAGAAGGCCCAAGACGATTGAACAGTTAGAGGCCAGTATTAGACATGAATGGGAGAGCATTCCTATTTCTAAACTTGAGAAACTGGTCTCCTCTGTCCCCAGACGTCTGTTGAGTGTTGTAAGAAGAAGGGGGGATGCCACGCAGTGCTAAAATTGGACTTGTCCCAACTTTTTTGGGATTTGTTGACGCCATGAAATTTGGAAACAACAGATTTTTCCCTTAAAATGATACATTCTCTCAGTTTAAACTTTTGATCTGTGATTTGTGTTCTATTCTGAATAAAATATTAGATGTTGGCACCTCCACATCATTGCATTCAGTTTTTATTCACAATTTGTTTAGTGTCCCAACTTTTTTGGAATCCGGTTTGTACAAACATTCACTCATCAGATCCCTCGGGTGGTGGTGGTGGTGGTGGTGGTGGGGGGGGCGGGGGGCATTGGCGTACTGCTCGTTGACTTTACCTTTTTTTGTCTTTGAAAGCTCCGCAGATCATGTTTGATGTAAAAGTTGTGTTTTTCATCCTGAAGTTTTAAATGTTGCACAATCTGTTGGAACTCATACATGTTGCGAAGCAGTCTCAGCTACTACCACAAACATTTATGCAAATATCCGTAAAATTCTTTGAGGTGTTGCCATTTTTGTGTAGGCTAATGTCTATTAGCTGTAGCCTTCTCGAACCAGGTCGTCTCCAAAAGTTTCTAGTACATCTAGTGGTCACTTCCTGACAGTTTCATAAAAATGTATCCTGTGGTTTATTAGATATTTTGCAAAAGGACAACGTGAAAATATTATGGCTATAATGTTTTAGTCTAACCTTCATGTCTCAGAAGGTTTAGACTTGTGTCTGTGTCGTACAGTGCAGCAGCTTCAGTGTCCTTACGAGGCCTGACATGATTAAAAGCCACCAGAGTTGAGTGAAGCCCACCACAGCTCCTGCAAGATGAAGATTTAAAGCATGAAACCTGCACAGAAGACTTCACATCAGCTTTATTCAGACAGCTGCTGAGAAACATTCCCTCTGGACGGTGATTCGGCCTCCTGAAAGTTAATATAACTTGCAGCTAAAGAAGAGCTAAAGCATCCATGTTTGACTTCATTAGGTCCATGTTTGAACTTTACAACATCAAAATGATTGTCAGCTTTATGAAACAGGAGTTCAGTGTTCCTGACAGGAACTGGGTGTTTGGTCTTCTACCCGTTGTTGGCCAGAGGAACCTGAACAGTCTGAACCTCAGAGATATGAGAGGATCTTTGGATGATGCGGCTGGTGAGAGCCGTCCCTGCGGTGTGTTTTGGCGCCAGTCTGCTAACATTGGGTCGTGGTGGAGAGCAAGCCTCTCGGGCGTAGCTTGGTCCCGTGGCTGCGCCAGACGCTGGAGCAATGCTCTGGGCCAAACTGGTGAGAGCCACCGCGGCGTGGAACTCCCTCCAGTCCTGGTTGTCCCCTCTCTGCGAGCTCTGGTCCTGCTGGCCCCTGTGCGAGTGTTCATTCAGTTAAAAATCCAACACAACTTGGATGAATTGAACATTCAGTTTCAGTCCTGTGTGTCAGACTGGCAAGGAACAAGTGGTTCCTCTGAATTATTTACAAATGCAACGGTGCAAGCCACAGATTAGCACACTCACCTGTCACGTTTATTTAAAATGTGGTGTGACGGACCTGAAAAAACAACAAAAGGTTTGTTAAGTGTGTCACGAATCTGTAAAGTTCACAGCAAGAGAAATTCTAACTGACAAGTGGAACACTGAAACAATTACTATATTAATGTGCATACTACAAACCGGATTCCAAAAAAGTTGGGACACTAAACAAATTGTGAATAAAAACTGAATGCAATGATGTGGAGGTGCCAACATCTAATATTTTATTCAGAATAGAACACAAATCATAGATCAAAAGTTTAAACTGAGAGAATGTATCATTTTAAGGGAAAACTCTGTTGTTTCCAAATTTCATGGCTCCAACAAATCCCAAAAAAGTTGGGACAAGTCCATTTTTACCACTGTGTGGCATCCCCCCTTCTTCTTCCAACACTCAACAGACGTCTGGGGACAGAGGAGACCAGTTTCTCAAGTTTAGAAATAGGAATGCTCTCCCATTCATGTCTAATACAGGCCTCTAACTGTTCAATCGTCTTGGGCCTTCTTTGTCGCACCTTCCTCTTTATGATGCACCAAATGTTCTCTATAGGTGAAAGATCTGGACTGTTCTCTATAGGTGAAAGATCTGGACTGCAGGCTGGTCATTTCAGT
>NC_056506.1:1218870-1222865 GCF_014905685.2 Nematolebias whitei | reverse complement strand
AGAGTTGAGTTGAGTTCGGAAAAGTTCTGTTCAGTTCTGTGGGTCGGAGAGGTTCGGTTCTGTGAGAGTTGAGCAGAGTTGAGTTCAGTTCTGCGCGGAGAAGCCCAGTTCTGTGGAGTTCTGTGGTTTTGGAGAAGTTCGGCGGTGCGGACAGTTCTGATATGTCCTAGTGCTGGCAGTTGCTGTGGGAGCCGGGAAGACCCTGACATGACCACAGAGCTCTTCCGAGTTTCATGGGATTATAACATTTTCCACTGAGGTGAGCTTGTGTCGGGCAGAGCCTCGCCATTACTCCGGACGATTCACAGCATCCTACGGAGACGCTGAAAGGGTGCGTTAAACGGAATCTCGCCTGAGACATCTCCAGGTAAAAGAGTCGATTTCACCACCTAAGTGTACTGTAAGGAAGAAGCTGAAGAAAGCCCGGAGAGTGCCGTTCTGTCCAACACTCTCCCTCAAACACCATCCTTTACTCCCTTTAACTTCCTTCCCATCTTTAAACTCCTCTCTCAAGTAGATATTCTTCCAGATATTTAGAAATGTCTGTGTAAAGTGCTCATCCACCGCCGTGTGGATTAAGATCACAATTGTACAGTTTTCATAAATGTCTGTGGTGAAGCAACGGAAAAATCATGGCCGTATGATTTTTCCTGATTGATTGCTTTTGTTGTTATTTACTATTCTACCAAATTAATATAAACAGTGGCTGTAAAACGCTTTATTATGTCATACTACATCTGGTGGCCCGTTACGTGTTCATAAATGACTGTGTATTCGTGTAAAGATTGATTTTACATGTTGGCATGAAAAATAACAGTTTGTCAGCTGTGCTGAAACGCCTCTGAAGCTGCGCCGCTTGGAGCTTGGCTCTACATGTTTACGCTGTGTTACGCTGGCGATGTTATGAAAGCTGAAATAGTGTCATTGAGTCTTTATGAAAGCTGAAATTGTACGCCTGTTATGGTAACTAAAAGCTGGGTTTGGGTGAAAACGCTTCATTCTGTTTAAAGACGGTCCAGACGCGGTTCTGGTCCGGCTCGGTTCTGAAAAGGTTCGGACGAGTTGTTTAAATAGCTAGAAAGACGTTTTTGAGACCGGAGTAGCAGACTCCGTGCAACTCAGAATTGATTCGTTACAGTTTTTAACAGAAAAAGTGCATTTTGACGGTTTAAAAGACGAAAAGTTGACGAACTTATTTCAGGCTAATCTAACATGCTAGTTGGAAAAAACGCTTCGTGATTGGTTGGATTTGCTGTTGTGGAGCGCTCTGATTTGCTGAGAAAGTGAATGACGTGCCTACGTCATTTCCTCTCACCCCCGTGCCGCTCTGTCATTGGTGATTTCAGTCACGTGACCCGGAAATGAAGACTCGTTTTCATAGGGAAATAAAATCTGCTTTTTAAAGCTGAAAAGCGCTTTAAAGTGTATTTTGACACGCTGGTTAAGTTCTTCGAAGCATACTAAAAGAGCTTGGTAATCTAGTATCTGTTAAGAAATAAGCACATAAAAAGTAACATTGCCAGAAGCATTTACTTAAATATTCATGAATTGGGGTAAAACCTACAAAAAGGTACCCACATTTGAATAAGGTGACTTATAACAGTACTTTAGTGTAAACCCAAGGCAAAAATAGTGTGACACTCATTGACACTTGAATTCAAATATTTACCTGTAAAATATCTGAAGCTTGCAACTGTTTTAAACAGATAAAGTGCTACACAGTGAATGAACATGACAGGTGTGTTAGAAAAAGACTTTGATCCGTATGGGATAAGGGACTGTTTAGAGAATGCGTTAGCGCTTCTGACAGATTCCTTACATCCATATGATAAACAGGCAGAGAGCATGAACCCAAAAGAGTTATTGGACAATCTGAAGGAGGTTGCAGAAAGTGTGACCTCTACAGAAATTACAAAGTCAAGCTATGAAAAGCTGGCTAAAATTGCAATTTTGCTGAAAGGATCGTTCTATGCAGCTGTTGAGAAAGCTGATGACCTTACACTAAGGTTAGACAGTGAAAAAGCGTTTGCTCAGGAAATTGAAGATCACTACCTTCAATTTAGAAGCGAACACGAGGTCCTCATGACGAAACATTATGAACAGATGTTTCAGTTAGAGCAAGATGCGCGTGCAGAAGTTGATTCAATGAACAGCAAAATACAATTACTTGAGGCATCACTATCTGAAGCCAGGGATGCTACAGATGTGCTTAAGAAAGATCTGCACAGACTCGAAGTGCATAAACAGATATTACTGGAAAAAGTTGTGCATTCACGACATGAATGTCGGACAGCGCAGGAGCGCCTGACAGCTTGTGAGGAGAATCTAGCTACAGCTACAAACAAGATTTCTGAAATGGGGCGAGCTGGTCTGAGACTCAGAGACGAACAGGGTCAGGGCCCGGGTCAGCCACAACCACCCCAGACAGATGCTGTTGCACCTCCTCCTCTTCACATCATGCAGTCACCCCCACCCCCATCTTGGGTGGTAGGGGCAGACCTTGACCAATCTGCAAAAATCACACAAGTGAGACCGTTGATACTGTCTCCTTCAATGGATGATTTGCAGAAACTCTCAAAATATGTACAACGCTTTGTACCTGGACCGATGGGCTCATCTGGAACAAAAGCGTACCTGAAAGATCTCGAATTCAGATTGAAGGATTATCCTAATGCTACGGTTGAGGATAAGATCAGTCTGATACGGCTCACTTCGGACAGAGAGGTGTTCACCTTCATCGAGCGTCTACCTGATGCAACGAGAAAGGATTACAACCTTCTGTGTGAAGCTTTGATCAGAGAGTACGACCCATGCACGGGACCTGCTGGTTTCCCAGCCGCTGACAAGGTCAAGCAGGGAAAGAATGAACATCCAAAAATCTATTACAAAAGAATCTTCCAAGCTTATTTTGGTTAAAGAAATGAAACCGGAATGGAGGAAGAAGAAAATTTTAAATTTGTTTTCAGCAAAAATCTCCACACTGACATACGCATGTCAGTACAAATTATGGCAAATTTCAGAGAAAAATCCATAAATGAGATTAAACAGTGTGCTGTGAATGTGTTCGAGGCATGTTCTCATGCTAAGACGCCCATAGAGGTGTTTCCTGGTATAAAGGTTAAACCCCACTCCCTAGAAATGGAAGGAAGGCGCGCGTCGCCACCTCCTCCTAAAACAGGCGAGAAAAGGCAGTATTTTCAAACAAACAAACCACGTAATGAAGGTGCACGCTGGGACAAAAAGGCTCCTCTTTCAGAGGATGGACGTGATCATCGTAAATGGGACATGCGTAGGACGCAAAAATATGGGAACCGAGAGGACCCATATTATCAGGGGAAATCCGAAGAGGAACCCCCAAAAGACGTACCTAGCCGCCTCCCACCTCGGACGAAACGTCCCGAGGCGAAAAAATCACAAAAGTTCCAGAAAAAAGGCCCTAAACCTCTGAGCTCGGAAGAGACAGAAGAAATACAAAGGTTTTTAGACAATTTGATACATGCTGAAATGGGAACCCGACCAGGAGCACTGTGTAGTGATGCGATCGCTACTAACTCTGAAGGCGCGAATGACAACATTACAGATGTCGGTGAAACACACCAAGACATTGCTGCTGCCTCCAAGAACCCCTCATCGGACGAAGGGGGGATAAACTCACACACAAACGATGATGAGTCATCGCAAACTGAAAACTCAGAAACTGATTTTCATGATTTTGAACTAGGCATTCCAGTTCTGGGAGGACTCCCAGATAACCTGGTACCGAGTCAAGAAGCTGGGCCAGTATCTTTCACGAAACCATCACAGGCCATCGCTCTTTTCTCAACCAATGATGTCGACCAAGGACCTCAAACCTATGGTGCCTTGCCCATAGACAGGCCCGACGACTCAGAAAAGGATTCGTTGGAGCTCCCCATGGAGCAAGAACCCTCATCAGTCTCATCACAGATAGAACAGGTGGTCGCCCAAGCCGACACTCTGACATCTGATGAAGAAAG
>NC_056506.1:1215350-1218770 GCF_014905685.2 Nematolebias whitei | reverse complement strand
GTACCACATGAGGTGCGAATGACAATAAAGAAACTCTGACTCTGACTTTAAGGAAATCAGGGTGAATCTCATCCACTCCCGGAGCCCTGCCGCCTTGGAGCTTTTTAACTACCTCGGCGACCTCAGCCACAGTTATGGACGGATCAACCCCAAAGTCCCCAACTCAACTTCCTCCATGGAAGACGTGCTAGTGGGATTGAGAAGGTCCGAGAAGTATTCCTTTCCAACGACATCACTGGTTGAGCTCAACAGCAGCCCACCTTCACTGAATACAGTGTTAGTAAATTGCTGCTTTCCCCTCCTCAGCCGTCTAATGGATTTCCAGAATCTCTTCGGAGCTGACCAAGAGTCGTTATCCAAGGTCTCACCGAACTCCTCCCACATCCGAGATTTTGCCTCAGAAACAGCCAATGCTGTATACTGCTTGGCCCTCCGGTACTCCTCAGCTGCCTCCGGAGTCCCACTGGCCAACAAGGCCCAATAGAACTCCTTCTTCAGCTTGACATCCTCCCTAACCCAGGGTGTCCACCACCGAGTTCGTGGATGGTCACCACGAGAAGCACCGACAACCTTGTGGCCACAGCTCAAGGCAGCTACCTCAACAAGTGAGGTGTGGAACATGGCCCACTCAGACTCAATATCCCCCACCTCAGCTGGGATGCAGTTAAAGCTCTCCCGGAGGTGCGAGTTGAAGATCTCTCTGACGGGATCTTCTGCCAGGCAATCCCAGCAAATTCTCACTACATGTTTTGATCTACCGGGTCTGTCCGACATCTTCCCCCGCCATCTGATCCAACTCACTACCAGGTGGTGATCATTTGATAGCTCAGCTCCTCTCTTTACCCAAGTGTCCAAAACAAACTGCCGCAAATCAGATGACACAACTATGAAGTCTATAATCGATCTACGACCTAGGGCATCCTAGTGCCAAGTGCACTTATGGACACCCTTACGTTCAAACATGTTATTTGTGATAGACAAACTATGACTAGCACAGAAGTCCAACCATAGAACACCGCTCGGGTTCAGATCAGAGAGGCCGTTCCTTCCAATCACGCCCCTCCTGGTCACACTGTCATTACCCACGTGGGCATTGAAGTCCCTCAGCAGAATAAAGGAGTCCCCAGCTGGCGCACCTTCCAGCACCCCTGCCAAGGACTCCAAGAAGGCCAGATACTCTGAAATGCCATTTGGTGCATAGGCACAAACAACACCCCTCCCTGGGCTGCCACCTTACTGTGGTGGAGGGGTTTGAGTGTCTCGATGATCCTAGGAGCTATGCTGTCAGGGGATTTATGGCCCTAGTAGGGTCACCCATGGCAGACAGGTCCTAGGTGAGGGACCAGACAAAGTGCAGCCCAAAGACTCTGATGATGAGACAAACAAATGGACCTAATGTTCCCTTGCCCGGACGTGGGTCACCGGGGCCCCACTCTGGAGCCAGGCCTACAGGTGGGGCACGCGGACGAGCGCCTGGTGGCCAGGCTTTTACCCATGGAGCTCGGCCAGGCACAGCCCGAAGAGGAGACGTGGGTCCCCCTTCCCATGGGCTCACCACCTGTGGGAGGGGTCAAAGGGGTTGGGTGCAATGTGGGATGGGTGGTGGCCGAGGGCGGGGACCCTGGTGGTCTGATCCTCGGCTACAGAAGCTGGCTATTGGGATGTTGAATGTCACCTCACTGGTGGGGAAGGAGCCTGAGCTGGTGTGTGAGGCTGAGAGGTTCCGGCTAGAAATAGTCGGACTCACCTCTACGCATGGCTCTGGCTCTGGAACCAGTTTCCTTGAGAGGGGCTGGACACTCTTCCACTCTGGAGTTGCCCCTGGTGAGAGGCGCCAAGAAGGAGTGGGCACACTTATTGCCCCCCAACTTGGTACCTGTGTGTTGGGGTTCACCCCAGTGAATGAGAGGGTGGCCTCCCTCCGCCTACGTGTGGGGGGACGGGTTCTGACTGTCGTTTGTGCTTATGCACCAAACAGCAGTTCAGATTATCCACCCTTTCTGGAGTCCTTGGAGGGGGTACAGGAAAGTGCACCTCCTGGGGACTCCCTTGTTCTGCTGGGGGACTTCAATGCTCAAGTGGGCAATGACAGTGAGACCTGGAGAGGCGTGATTGGGAGGAACGGCCCCCCGATCTGAACCAGAGTGGTGTTTTGTTGTTGGACTTCTGTGCTCGTCATGGATTGTCAATAACGAACACCTTGTTCAAGCATAAGGGTGTCCATATGTGCTCTTGGCACCAGGACACCCTAGGCCGCAGTTCGATGATCGACTTTGTCATCGTCTCATCTGATCTGCGGCCACATGTCTTGGACACTCGTGTGAAGAGAGGGGCGGAGCTGTCCATTGATCACTACCTGGTGGTGAATTGGCTCCAATGGTGGGGGAGGATGCCGGCCAGACCTGGCAGACCCAAACGTATTGGCAGAGGATGAATCAGCTGCGGTAAGAGGTCCCTGGTACGCTACCTTTCAGCGTCTCCTCAGGGCGGCTGCGACTCGGCAGAAGTCGTGAGAACTCGTTCCACAGAACAAACTTCCTCAGAAGTTATAAGGCTTTCACCGGGTGGAGCCACAGCGAGGCATCGTGGCTCCTACAGGAACTCCAGCCGAACTCCATCAGTACCAGAAGAACGAACGGGACTCTGAGAAGACTCAGAGGAACTCAGAACTTCTGTTCTCTCTCGGAACTTCGGTTCATGTCTCCCAGAACTTCTGTTCTCCTGTGCTCCCAGCACTTCTGTTCGCGTGTGCTCCCAGAACTTCTGTTCGCGTGTGCTCCCAGAACTTCTTGGAACTAGGAAGTGTCGACTTTTAAAGAGTTCTGTTTCCGGTCCCATTTGGGAAGTCCTGATTGGTTGAAAGAACCAACAGGGGTGTGGTTTTAGTGACGTAAGAGGTTACTACAAGTCAGAAAAACAGAGAAATGTTTAGGAACAGACAGAGAAATGTTTAGGAGCAGACAGAGAAATGTTTTGGACAAGTGGGGGACGCAGGTGCCATTAGCTTCTTATTTCTGTCTGAGAGGTTTAAAAACATGACAGTTCGTTCCAATAAACTTGTTTGCGACTGTCTCCGACTTTTGACCGACATCACTCCTTCTCATTTCAGAGAGAAGATCAAAATGCATAATGTAGATGAACAGATGCTCAGATATATTCATCAATTAACACGGATTCCTCATTTTTCTGGACTGAATAAAACGTGCATTGAATTTAAGGAAATGCAAACGTGAGACGTCATTTATCTTTGACCCATCAAAATGAATGCGGTCATTTATTTACAGAATCAAAGTTTAACATCAAACATTTACAGTAATTTGGCAAATTATGAAAATAACAACAAAAGCAATCAATCAGGAAAAATCATACGGCCATGATTTTTCCTGATTGATTGCTTTTGTTGTTATTTACTATTCTACC
>NC_056506.1:1211601-1215250 GCF_014905685.2 Nematolebias whitei | reverse complement strand
CTAAGCACTCATAACATAAAAACATTGAACATCAGCACAAACATGAACATAAGTCTGTGAGCAGATGTGCACGCATGAACACATCAACATTGAAACAGATCAGCAGCAACATGATATGGTTTTTCACAGTGATTATTCTAGTTAGAGATTCATGAGTCTAACAGCCTCAGGGTAGAAGCTGTTCCTCAGTCTAGTGGTTCTACACTTAATGCTCCTTAACCTCCTTCCTGAGGGGAGTGGGGCAAAAAGTGTGTGTGCTGGGTGAGTGGGGTCCTTCATGATGCAGGTGGCCCTCTTCCTGCATCTGGAGGTGTAGATGTCTGTGATGGTGGGGAGGCTGATTCCAACAGATTTCTGTGCAGCCTTCACCACTCTCTGCAAAGCTTTTCTTTCTGCAGCTGTGCAGCCTCCATGCCACACATTGATGCTCGAGCACAGGATGCTCTCCACTGCACACCTGTAGAAGGAGGTGAGGACTGAGCTTCCGAGACCAGCTCGCCTCAGCCGTCTGAAGAAGTAGAGTCTCTGATGAGCTTTCTTGATCAGGCTGGTGGTGTTGTTGCTCCAGCTGAGGTTGTCATTCATGTGTACACCCAAGTACTTGTAGCTGGAGACCACTTCCACTGCAGATCCTCTTATGTTCAGGGGGGGTGTAGGTGTTTTTGTTCCTTCTGAAGTCCACAATCATCTCCTTTGTCTTCTTCACATTGATGTGAAGGTTATTCTCTCTGCACCAGCTCTCCAGGTGTTCAACCTCTTGCCTGTAGCTGGACTCATCATTGTTTGTGATGCATCCCACCACCGCTGTATCATCTGCAAACTTTACAATGTGACAGCCTGGATGGGTAGCTGCACAATCATACGTGAGCAGAGTAAACAGGAGGGTGCTCAACACACATCCCTGAGGAGAGCCAGTGCTGAAGGTTATGGTGGAGGAGGAGAGGTTGTGGATCCTCACTAACTGTGGTCTGTTTGTTAAAAAGTCTAGTACCCAGTTGCAGACGGAGGGGCTTAGTCCTGGTGTGGATAGTTTGTCCATCAGGGTTTGGGGGATCATGGTGTTGAAGGCGGATGTGAAGTCCACAAAGAGCATACAGACGTAAGAGTTTTCTGCTCCAGGTGGTTGAGTGCAGTGTGGACCACAGAGGAGATGGCATCCTCTGTTGATCGGTTCTCACAGTATGCATACTGATGAGGGTCCTCGTTGATGTTGATGGTTGTTTTGATGCGAGTCATGACCAGTTTTTCAAAGCATTTAGCGACTATCGGGGTGAGGGCCACTGGCCGATAGTCATTCAGACCAGTCACTGTAGAGCTTTTTGGGACTGGGATGATGGTGACAGTCTTCAGGCAGTTGGGAACTGTCTCCAGGGTAAGTGAGGTGTTAAAGATGTCTGCCAGCACCTCACAGAGCTGATCAGCACATTCCTTCAACACTTTTCCAGGGATGTTGTCTGGGCCAGTTGCCTTGTGCGGATTAATCCTCCTGAAGGTACTCCTTACTTCTGCTGAGGTCACGCTGAGATGCTCTTCGTCCGGTGGTGAGGTGAGTCTGGTGCTGGGTGGTCTGTTCGGGTCTTCAAAGCGTGCATAGAACTTGTTGAGGGCATCAGGCAGAGATGGGTCTTTGGGGCATTGTTCACTCCTTCCTTTATAATCTGTTATGCACTTAATGCCCCTCCACATGCTCCGAGGGTCTTGTGAGATGAATTGACCCTCGATCCTCTTTGCATATGTGGCCTTGGCCCTCTTAATACCAGCAACCAGCTCTTTTCTTGTCCTACTCAGCTCCTCTGAGTTTCCAGACCTGAAGGCAGTGTTCCTGGCTTCCAGCAGGGTACGCACCTCTGCATTCAGCCAAGGTTTTCTGTTTGGGTAGCTTTTAACATTTCTGATAGTGGAGACGGTGTCAGTACATGTACTAATGTAACCCAGAACTGAGGATGTGTATTGGTCAAGATCAAGCAAACCTCCATTTTCAGCAGCTTCTCTGAAAACCTGCCAGTCTGTTCGATCAAAACAATCTCTCAGTATGGGGCCACTGTCCTGGATCCAGCATTTAACTTCCTTTTGTACCGGTCTGGAGCGTCTCAGCGGGGGCATGTAAGCAAGAGCCAGGAAGATTGAGATGTGGTCTGACAGTCCTAGGTGGGGGCGGGGCTCGGCTTTGTATGCATCTTTTACGTTTGTGTAAACACGGTCCAGCGTCTTGTCTCCACGTGTCGGAATCGTCACATGTTGATTAAAGCTTGGGAGACACTCCTTTAGATTCACGTGGTTAAAGTCTCCGGCTACAATGTAAAGATCCTCGGGGTGTTTGTTCTGCAGCGAGCTGATGATATCATGAAGCTCCTGTAGTGATTCATTAGCATTAGCGTCCGGAGGAATGTAGACGACAGAGATGAAAGTCACCGTGAACTCTCGGGGTAGATAATGTGGCCGACATTTCACTCTTATTTGCTCCAAAGCCTTCGAGCATGAGCTATTTACAACAGTACAGTTCGTGGACCATTTTTTACTCACGTAAATGCATACTCCGCCTCCCCGTGATTTCCCCGTTAGCTCGCTGCAGCGGTCCGCTCGAAAAAAAAGTCTGTCATCCAGCTGGAAGAATGTGTCCGGCGTAAAAGCTTTAAAGCTCTTAACCTTGTGTGAACCCTGTGTTAACCCTGTGTTAACCTTGTGTTAACCTTGTGTTAACCATGTGTTAACCCTGTGGTAAGCTTGTATTAACCTTGTGTTAACCCTGTGTTAAACTTGTGTTAACCCTGTGTTAACCCTGTGTTAACCTTGTGTGAACATAGTCTTAACCCTGTGTTAACCTTGTGTTAACCCTGTGTTAACCTTTTAATAACATTGTGTTAACCCTGTATTAACCCTGAGGTAACCTTGTGTTAAACCTGTGTTTACCTTGTGTTAACCTTGTGTTCACTCTGTGTTAACCTTGTGTCAACCTTGTGTTAACCCTTTGTTAATCATGTGTTAACACTGTGTTAACATTGTGTTAGCCTTGTGCTAACCTTGTGTTAGCCCTGTGTTAACCTTGTGTTACCCTTTTGTTAACCCTGTGTTAACCCTGTGTTAACCTTGTGTTAACCTTGTGTTAACCCTGTTTTGATACTGTGTTAACCCTGTGTTAACCTTGTGTTAACCCTGTTTTGATCCTCTGTTAACCTTGTGTCAACCTTTTGTTAACCCTGTGTTAACCTTGTGTTAACCCTGTGTTAACACTGTGTTAACTCTGTGTTAACCTTGTGTTAACCATGTGTTAAATTTGTGTCAATCTTTTGTTAACCCTGTGTTAACCTTTTGTTAACTGTGTGTAAACCTTGTGTCAACCTTTTGTTAACCTTGTGTTAATCTTGTGTTAACCCATTGTTAACCTTGTGTTAACCCTGTGTTAACCTTGTGTTAACCCTTTGTCAACCCTGTGTTAAACTTGTGTTAAACTTGTGTTAACACAGGGTTAACCTTGTGTTAATCCCGTTTTAACCCCGTGTTAACCTTGTGTTAACCCTGTGTTAACCCAGTGTTAAACCTTTCTCAACCCTGTGTTAACCTTGTGTTAACCCTGTGTTAACACTGTGTTAACCTTGTGTTAACCCTTTGTCAACCCTGTGTTAAACTTGTGTTAAACTTGTGTTAACCC
>NC_056506.1:1210679-1211591 GCF_014905685.2 Nematolebias whitei | reverse complement strand
AACCTTTTGTTAACCCTGTGTTAACCCTGTCTTAACCTTGTGTTAACGTAGTGTTAACCCTGTTTTGATCCTGTGTAAACTCTGTGTTAAACTTGTGTTAACCATGTGTTAACCCTGTGTCAACCCTGTGTCAACCTTTTGCTAATATTGTGTTAACTTTTTGTTAACCCTTTGTTAACCTTGTGTTAACCCTGTGTTAACCTTGTGTTAACCCTTTGTCAACCCTGTGCTAAACTTGTGTTAACCTTGTGTTAACCCCATGTTAACCTTGTGTTAACCCTGTGTTAACCCTGTGGTAACTTTGTGTTAATCCTGTGTTAACCCAGTGTTAAACTTTTGTCAACCCTGTGTTAACATTGTGTTAACATTGGGTTAACCCTGTGTTAACCTTGTGTTAACGTTGAGTTAACCTTTTGCTAACCCTGTAATAACCCTGTGTGTAATAACCCTGTGTTAACCCTGTTGTAACCTTGTATTAACCTTGTGTTAACCCTGTATTAACCTTGTGTTAACCATGTGTTAACCATGTGTTAACCTTGTGTTAACCCTGTGTTAACCTGTTTTAACCTTGTGTTAACACTGTCTTAACGCTGTGTTAACGTTGTGTTAACCCTGTGTTAACCTTGTGTTAACCATGTGTTAACCTTGTGTTAATCCTGTGTTAACCTGTGTTAACCTTGTGTTATCCCAGTCTTAACCCTGTGTTAACCTTGTTTTAACCCTGTGTTAACCCTTTGTCAACACTGTGTTAACCTTGTGTTAACCCTGTGTTAACCTTGTGTTAACCCTGTCTTAACCCTGTGTTAACCTTATGTTAACCTTGTGTTAACCCTGTGTTAACCTTGTGTTAACCTTGTGTTAACCCTGTGTTAACCTTGTGTTAACTTTTTGTTAACCCTATGTTAACCTTGT
>NC_056506.1:1199931-1210669 GCF_014905685.2 Nematolebias whitei | reverse complement strand
TGTGTTAACCTTTTGTTAACCCTATGTTAACCTTGTGTTAACCCTGTGTTAACCCTGTAATAACCCTGTGTTAACCTTGCGCTAACCTTGTGTTATCCTTGTGTTAATCTTGTGTTAACCATGTGTTTACCTTGTATTAACCCTGTGTTAATCTTGTGTTAACCTTGCTTCTGACAAATAAACATAACTTGAACTTGAACATGAACTTGCTGCTAACAAAACCATGCTGCTAACCGGACCATTGGCTACTACTAACAGGACCCTGTGCTTACAGTAACGTAATTTTTATAACATAATTTTTATTCTAATTGCTTTTTATTTAAAACACGTCTCTCTTGAATGTTCATACTGTGACTAAGTGAGACTAACCTGTATAAATTAAAGGTTAAACAAATTTTTTTTTAAAATCCCTCAACGTGAACTTATTACATCACCTGGTGGACTAACATAAAATTCAAAAGAAGAGGTACAGAGTAAAGAAATAAAAAAGTAATTGAAAGTAATACATTATTCATGGTGTGTAAATATTATATTAAAAATGCACTCATGATGGATTGTATTGGGTTGATTATTCCCCTAACGAACATCAGATGGTGGTAAAGTTTATGTGAGCATTTGAAACAATTCTGACAAAGTTAAAAAAAATTAAAAATCAAAGAATGTTTAGGTTTTGTAAGGAACAGATGTGTTTACTGACAATGGCAAAAATATGAAATAAATAAATAAATAAACGAAAACAAAAATAAACGTTGATTCTCCCAACATCATCTGCTGGTGAAACTATTTCTTCTTGGAAAGTTCAGTCAGATCTTCTGGATGGTTTCTTTGTGTTGAAACATCTCGTATTTCATCCAAAAGACTTCATCAGTCCGAGGAGCCACAACAAACTCAGTCCCATAAGCAGCACACTCACATAGTGGGAAACCAGTTTGATGGTCATAAGATGGCTTCTGGAGTCTACCTTTTCCCCAGTCGACTCATCTGAGGCAGCCATGGCCAAAGTTGTTCAAAACATCAAAGTTCATTATCCAGGTAAAAAATCCAACAAAGTTACTGTAAATCAGATGAAACGCTTCAATGAAAATAAACTGTCCAGAATACCTGACTTAATTTTGTTGGCTTTTTTACCTGGATTATTGCACATGAACTTTGATATTTCTTCACAGTAACATTCATATATTTGCAACAATCACCGTGAAATGCGCATTGGCTTGTTAATCCAGTCAGAACTTATTGATATTTCTCCATACTGAAACCAGTGAAAGTGCTATCTGCAGGGGGACCAATGTGGCAGTGGACCGGTGAACTGCATCTTGCTGAGCTCCCATCAGCCCTATTGAAAAATTGTCTTATAATTATATTCCTGCTACCTTCATGCTAGATTTTGTCTCTGAGATTGGTGTTCTTCTTTCGGCTTTTCCCTCTTCAAGGGTCGCTACAGCGAGTCATCCTCCACCACCTCACTCTGTCCTCTGCATCCTCTGTCCTCACTACAACCACCTTCATGTCCTATCTAACTGCATCCATATATCTCCTCGTTGGCCTTCCTCTTCGTCTTTTTCCTGGCAGCTGCATTTCTAAGATCCTTCTACCAATACACCCACGGTCCCTCCTCTTGACATGTCCAAACCATCTCAGTCTGGCCTACCTAACTTTATCTCCCCGTTGTTCAACCTGGGCTGTACCTCTGATGATCTAATTCCTAATCTTATCCAGCCTTGTCACTCCTAAGGTGAACCTTAGCATCTTCATTTCTGACACTTCCAGTTCTTTCTCCTGTCTGTTTGGCAATGCCACTGTCTCCAGACCATACAATATAGCTGGTCTCACCACTGTCTTCTAAACTTTTCCTTTGACCTTTGCTGACACCTTTTTGTCACAAATCACACCTGAAACTTTTCTACATCCACTCCATCCTGCCTGGACTCTCTTTTTCACTTCTTTACCACACTCCCCATTTCCCTGGACAGTGGACCCCAAGTACTTGAAGTCCTGCACCTTTGTGACCTCTGCTCCTTGTAGCCTCACTGTTCCACCAGCCTCCCTCTCATTCACACACATGTACTCTGTCTTACTACGGCTGATTTTCATTCCTCTTCTTTCAAGTGCATACCTCCACGTCTCCAAGTTCTCTTCCACCTGTTCCTTGTTCTCACCACAGATCACAATGACATGTGCAAACATCATCGTCCATGGGGATTCTTGCCTGACTTCATCTGTTAGTTGGTCCATCACCAGAGCAAGCAAGAAGGGGCTCAGAGCCAATCCTTGATGCAATCCCACCTCCACCTTGAAGCTATCTGTCACTCCTACAGCACATCTCACCACTGTCCTGCTGTCCTCATACATGTCCTGTACCAGTCTAACATATTTTCCTGCCACTCCAGATTTCCTCATGTAACACCACACCTCCTCCCTCGGCACTCTGTCATATGCTTTTTCTAAATCCACAAAGACACAATGGAGTTTTTTCTGAACCTCTCTGTACTTCTCCATCAGGATTCTTTAAGCAAAGATGGCATCTGTGGTGCTCTTTCTTGGCATGAAACCATACTTCTGCTCACAGATAGTCACCTCTCGTCTAAGTCTTGCTTCCACAACTCTCTCCCAGACCTTTATTGTGTGGCTCATCAACTTATTTCCCTGTAGTTGCTACAACTCTGTACATCACCCTTGTTCTTAAAAATGGGCACCAGCACAGTTCTTCTCCATCCCGTACATTTTCTCACCCTCAAATATGCCATTGCATATTTGAGTCAAAAACCTCACTGCCATCTCTCCAAGACATTTCCAAACCTCCACTGGTATGTCATCAGGTCTTACTGCCTTCCCCTTCTTCATTCTTTTCAGAGCTTTCCAGACTTCACCCTCACTAATCTTTCCCACTTCCTGGTCCACAGTTTCCATGACCTCTACACTGCTTTTTCTTTCATTCTCTTCACTCATTAGCTCCTCAAAGTATTCCTTCCATCTTCCCGTCACACTCTCCTCTCTTGTTAGAACATTACCATTCCTATCTTTAATAAGCCTAACCTGCTGCACATCCTTTCCAGCCTGATCCCTCTGTCTTGCCAATCAATACAAGTCCTTCTAGCCCTCTTTAGTGCCCAGTCTCCCATACAACTCATTGTACGCCCTCTGCTTTGCCTTAGCTACTTCCCTCTTTGCTCTACGTCCCATTTCCTTATATTCCTGTCTCCTCTCTTCAGTCCCCTCACTGTCATATTTCATCTTGGCTAATCTCTTTCTTTGAACATCTTCCTGCACTTCACTATTCCACCACCAGGTTTCCTTATCATCCATTCTCTGTCCAGATGACACACCAAGTACCTTCCTACCTGTCTCTCTAATTAGTGTTGCTGTAGTAGTCCAGTCATCTGGAAGCTCTTTCTTACCACCCAGAGCCTTTAACAGCTCCTTTCTCATGTAACTTGTTAATCCAGCCCCATTCTCTACATTTGAGCAACAAATAATTGAAGTTGGCTCTTTGAAAATATTTTACTGTCTTTTAGTTTATAGACCTCCAGGTTCAGCTAGTGTATTTTTATCTGAATTCACTGATTTTCTGTCCTCCATTATTAAGTTGGAGAAAGTTATAATTTTGGGTGATTTTAATTTTCGCATTGATGATGTTACCTGTAAGGCAGCAGCAGATTTATATCCATCACAGACTCTTTTCACTTTACTCAGCATGTGTGTCCCCACTCATTATAAAGGTCATACATTGGACCTTGTTTTCTCTTTTGGCCTGGATGTGGAAGATGTTCATGTGGAGGATATATTTTTAAGTGATCACAAATGTATTTATTTTAATTTGTCCTTCAGTCCTGATCCAGCTCCTTCTTGCCTTTTGAGACAGAGGCGGATTATCTCTGAACACACTTCTGATGCTTTTATTGCTCTATTTGATTCTGCCTCTTTGGATTATGATATCATAAATGTAGATTCAGTTGTTTCCTGTTTTAACACTCACTGTATGGAAATATTGAACATTATAGCACCATTGAAACAAAGCACTGAACAACGCACTAGCTGTCCGTGGATCAACAATGAAATCCTTAGTTTGAGGAGAACATGTCAGAAAACTGAACGTCTGTGGAAACGTACTGGATTGGTGGTTCATAGACTACATCTTAAAGATCTGATCAGCTCTCTAAATGGGATGCTCGACTGCCAGAGCTCGTTATTTTACTCCATCCATCCATCCATTTTCTTTACCCGTTTATTCCATTTTGGGTCACGGGGTTCGCTGGTGCCCATGTCCAGCAATCACTGTGCGAGGGGCGGGGTACACCCTGGACGGGTCGCAAGTCCATCACAGGGCCACATAGAGACAAACGAGACAAACAACCATTCACTCTCTCACTCACACCTAGGGACAATTTAGAGTTACCAATCAGCCTAACATGCATGTTTTTGGTCTGTGGGAGGAAACCGGAGCACCCGGAGAAAACCCACGCATGCACGGAGAGAACATGCAAACTCCACCCAGAAAGGCCCCTGGACCGGGGTTTGAACCAAGGACCTTCTCGCTGAGAGGCAGCAGCTCTATCAGTTGCGCCACCGTGCTGCCTTCGTTATTTTACTAATCTCATCAATTCCAAAGGACGTAATCCAAAAATTTTATTTGAAACAATCAAGAACATTGTCTCTCCAGCAGTCTCGTCTCAAAGTGCTTTTACGTATGCAGATTGCAATCGGTTTTTAAATTATTTTATTGATAAAGTTTCCAGCATTAGGGCCAGTATTTGTCCTTCATCTTCCCTTTTACTGGCTCCTTTGTCACTGACCCCTGATAAGTGGTCCTCTTTTACCCCAGTTTCAATTAAGGACATCTCAGATTTAATGGGTCATATGACACACTCATCGAGTCCCTTTGATGTCCTTCCTACGTCGCTTTTTAAAGATATTTTTACCTGCATTGGCCCCAGTGTTGTACAAGTGATAAATTCCTCTCTTTGTTCTGGCACTGTCCCACACTTTTAAAACTGCTATTGTCTGTCCTTTGCTATAAAAGCCAAACTTGGATTCTTCGATGCCTGAAAACTACAGACCTATCTCCAAACTTCCCTTTCTATCAAAGATCCTTGAGAAGGTTGTAGCACAACAATTAAACTGCTTCTTGGAGGTAAATGACATCATGGATTCTTTTCAATCTGGTTTTCGCAAATTGCACTCCACAGAAACAGCACTTTTAAAAGTTTCTAGTGACATATTGATGGCAGCTGATTCTGGAAACTACACTGTGTTGGTTTTATTGGACTTGAATTCAGCCTTTGACACAGTGGATCACACTGTTCTTATCAATAGACTAAGAGATCTATTTGGTATTTCTGGCACCGTTTTAAATTGGTTTATTTCTTATTTATCTGAAAGGTCTTTTACTGTTTTTATGAATAATGTTCACTCTGATGTTGCACAGCTGTCTTGTGGGGTACCCCAGGGTTCTGTTCTGGGTCCAGTCCTCTTTATTGTATTTACGCCCTTTAGGTTTTATTTTGAAACGTTACATTAATGTGTCCTACCATCTGTATGCTGATGATATTCAGCTATACTGTTCTTTTCGAGCCTCCGAATTCCATAAATTGACAGAACTCAGAAACTGTCTGTTAGAGATCAAAACATGGCTGAATGACAACTACCTGCAGTTAAATGCAAATAAAACTGAGACTCTTATTATTGCCCCTGATGATAAAATCCCAGTAATCAGGCAGTATCTTATGTTTTTAAATCCTTCGGTAAATAATAATCTCAGAAATTTGGGTGTTGTCTGATAGTTCTTTATCTTTGGACAGTCATTGCAAATTGCTAGTTCGAAATTGTTTTTTCCACTTAAGAAACATTTGTAAACTATGAGGAATTGTATCACAGAAGGAACTTGAGATGTTTGTTCATGCTTTTATTTCATCTCGGTTAGATTACTGCAATAGCATTTTAATGGGTCTGAACAAATCTTCCCTAGCTCGCCTTCAATCTGTGCAGAATGCTGCAGCGAGGCTGCTAACTAGAACCCACAGAAGAGCTCACATAACTCCTGTTCTGGCCTCCCTGCATTGGCTCCCTGTGCATTTCAGGAGTCATTTTAAAATTTTGGTCCTAACTTTTAGGGCACTTCATGGTCAGGCTCCCAAATATTTACTGGACCTTTTGAAGCCTCTATGTCCTATCAGGACTTTGAGATCTTCAAATCAAATTTTGCTTATGTTCCAAGAACTTATTTTAAAACACGTGGAGACAGAGCATTCCAAGTGGTGGCCCCGAGGCTTTGGAACGCTCTCCCTCTGTCACTGCGCTGCTCAGATTCCATTGACTCTTTCAAAAATGATCTTAAGACTTATTTATTCAGACTGGCTTTTATTTAAATTTTATTTACTTTTACTTTGTGAAGCACTTTGTGATGTCATTGTCTGTGAAAGGTGCTATATAAATAAAGATTACTTACTTACTTACTTATTTTCTGAATTTATCACAACATTCTTCCTTCTTCATCTTCCACCATTTGGTTTTCTTCTCTGATTTTACTCTTTTTCTCTTCTTCACAACAACAGTCATTCTACACACAACCATCCGATGCTGTCTGTCCACGCTCTCCCCTGCCACAACCTTACTGTCCCCAATCTCCCTCAGGTTTCCTCTTCTACACAGAATGTAGTCGACCTGCATACTCCTTCTTCCACTCTTATAGGTCACTCTATGTTGCTCCCTCTTTTGGAAATAGGTATTGACTATAGCCATTTCCATTCTCTTGGCAAAATCCACCACCATCTGTCCTTCCTGGTTTCTTTCCTTGACACCAAACCTACCCATCACTTCCTCATTCTCTGTTTCCTTCACCAACGTGTCCATTCAGGTGTGCTCCGATCACCACTCTCTCTTCCCCGGGAATACTCTCTATCACTTAATCCAGATCTTTCCCAAATGTATCTTTCTCTTCCACATCACATCCAACCTGTGGAGCATAACCACTGATGATGTTTAGCATCAGACCTTCTACTTCTACCTTCAGGCACATCACCCTATCTGACACTCTCTTCACCTCTACTGCATTCTTTGCCAACTCCTCCTTCAGGTCCACCTCTACTCCATTTATCTTTCTATCCACACCATGGTAAAACAGTTTGAACCCTTCTCCAATGCTGTGAGCCTTGCTGCCCTTCCACTTGGTCTTTTGGACACATAAAACATCTATCTTTCTTCTCTGCATCATGTCATCCAGCTCTCTACCTTTGCCTGTCATTGTCCCCACATTTAGCTTTGCAACCCTCAGTCCTACATTCTTCACTTCCCTTTTCTCCCTCTGTCTCCTGACATGTTTCCCTCCTCGTGGTCTTCGACTAACTGTAGCACAATTTCCGCCAGCACCCTGTTTGTCAACAGCACCGGTGGCGGTCGTTGTTAACACGGGCCTCGACTGATCCGGTATGGTTTCTCTTTGATGAACTCGCATTATGGTTTTGGCAAAAGTGTTTTACATAGGATGCCATTCCTGACACAACCCTCACTATTTACCCGGGCTTGGGACCGGCACAAGAGATACACTGGCTTGTGCGCCCTAGTGGCTGGTTTGTCTCTCAGATTGGTGTTGCCGCATAAATGATTTGACAGACCTGTGTTATGGTCTCTAAACAAAAATGTCGAAGGCAGTGGTGTCTTCCCCCACGTGGCTTGTCATCAAAGCTGCAGCCTCGTACCGCCGTGATGGAGAGGCAGGTGGAGCAGGTGCATCGGTCCCACCTTCGCCAGGCTCTGGAAGGACAGATGAATTGACTCTGAGGTCAAACATTCTAGCCTAAATTAAATCTGAAATCATAACGATAATTAGGATGGAGATAAGAGCGGCTCTGATGGAAGATTTTAATTTTATTAAGAGCGAATTGCAGGCAGTCCAAGCGGAACTTGCTAATTCCATTGCAGGCCTCAGAGCAGAGTTTGACTGAGTTCAACTGGGTGTTTTGAAGACTGAGAACAGACTATATATTTATGCTCAGATGAGATGGAGAGGCTGAGTGGGACAGTGGTGGAGTTAAAAAGTGAAGTTGATGGGATTAAAAAACAGCTTGAATCCACGGAGGGACATATGAAACGTGACAATATTAGAATTATTGGACTTCATGAGTCGGTAGTTGAGTGCATACCATAGCTAAAATGCTAATGGAAGTGGAAACTGGGCAAGCTGCTGCAGACTGATCACGTGTACCGGATGCTGGGCAGGACAGGCTTGGATGGAGGATCCAGAGTTATCGTGGCCAGGCTTAATCATCATCAAAAGCATGTGGAAATATTCCAACGAGCGCACAGTGGTGGCCCGATCCACTTCAAAAAATTGTCCATATTCATTGCAGCGGATTACACCCCGGAAGTGGTGAGGGCACAAGCGGTGTTCACGGAGGTGAAGCGACTCCTACGGAACTGACCAGGGCTCTGATATGGACTTCTTTTTTGGGATCGGTTTCGCATGATGCATGGAGGGACAGACAAGGTGTTTGTCAACTCCACTAAAGTGATGGAATACGTCAAGAAAAATATCATTCCAGTGACAGATGGCAAGGATCAAAATAAATCAAAATAAACCACCGGACCGGCCTCCCTCAACCAGCTACTTTTCTTAAGCTTATGTTTGACTCAATATTTGGCTGTGGTTCTTCGGTGGCAGAATGTACAACATTTTATTTGTACTGGAGGGCAAGTGTACAGTTGATGGAGATGTGAAAGATCACACATCAAACATCAAAGTTAACACTTTGAATCAATTCCGTAAGTTCTGGTATATAGTGCACACCCTATTAAAGGAGCATTTTCTTTATTTTCTTATATATTTTTATTTTTTTGTATTGAGGGAGTGGTGGCGTAGAGGTTAGAGAAGGTGGGCCTGTGATGGGAAGATCGCTGGTTCAACTCCCCTGACCGATAACATTAAAATGTGTGTGGGATAGGTGAAGCACCCACACCTGCCTCCACCCTCATTTGCCCCACTCTGGGCCCATGAGCACCCCCACCATCTGCTCCTCTGGGTGTCCTAGATAGCAGCTCTCTGCTCCACACAGAGGGCTGTGGTAGCTCGGTGGTTTGTGGTTGTGTCAAGAAGGACATCCGGCGTAAAAATAATTGTCAAGTCTTCGTGTGACTGTTCACTGTGGCGACCCCTGAAGAAGGGAGCAACTGAAAGGAGAATTATTTTTACTTTTTGTATTGGAAAGTGATTCCACAGTGTTAACGCTCTGAGCCGAGTGCCATACACGTTTGATATTTACGGTAATATTTGCACATATTGTTGTTTATTTTTGTGTTTTGTAATTACTATTATATCGCATGTGGTCAGACAGGAGCCCAGATGGTTGGACTGTGTTCTCTAGGTAAGCACTAATGTGTGGATTTTCAGTTGACAGTGGTTTTTGTTCTCTCTGTGTTTGGGTAGGAGAGAGAGGTGGGCTCACACCGGATCAGTCTTTTGGTTTTTTTTGTTTCAGGTATTGGCTTGTGATATTTTGTATGTAAATTATTTCTTGCTGTTCAGCTTTGACCAGTGTTAAGGATGTTAGCCACTCTAGTGGCTGACCAGTTAATTGTGTAAGCTAGAATGTGAAATCCCTTAATGGCCCAGTAAAATTCCAGAAAAGTATGTCACACCTAAAGCCCCCAGTATACTCCCGCATACGTCCATACGCGGAGGTATGCGCATACGTATGCGGAGGTGTGTGCGTACCCCCGCAGGGCAAAGAAAGCATTTGACCAGGTGGAGTGGGATTACCTCTTCGAGACTTTAAAATTATTTAAATTTGGTCCCAAATTCATATCATAAATATCAATATATCATCATAATTGTGGATTATTGATCATCAGATCCCTTTCCTCTAAATCCCTGTTAGTTGATGAACTGGTAACTGATCATCATATTGATTTATTGTGTCTGACAGAAACTTGGCTACAACAGGAGGATTTTGTTGGTATAAATGAATCCACTCCTGTTAATTATTTAAATTTTCATGTTCCTAGAACAACTGGCCGAGGTGGAGGAGTAGCTTCTATTTTTCAGTCAGGATTATTGATTACTGCCAAACCAGTTATTAGTTATGATTCTTTTGAATCGCTGTCCCTCAGTCTTTCTCATCCAAAATGGAAATCAGAAAAGCCACTTTTACTAGTTGTTATATATCGTCCACCAGGCGCTTACTCTCAGTTTTTGTCTGAATTCTCAGAATTCCAAAAAAGTTCAATCTGGTCCTCTGGACATTCAAAAAAAACAAAAAACAAAACAAAGCAAAAAAATATAGAAACGTTTTGTCTCTCATCCAAGAGACTTCCTCAGTCTGAGGTGCTGTATTCAGCTCAGTCTCTTAAATAGCACCTTCTCAGAGTGGATCAACCAGTTTGCTGCTGACAACCAAAACTAGCTGATCACATGCTCAAGAAGGACCATCAGCCTAACAATGGATCATTAGCACACTGATGGCTGTTTACTATTCACAGAGGGCTGAGTGATACTAGCAATCACAGCATTGTAAGAGGGGGACAGTTGAACCCGGAGGCCTCCAACCCTGTTTAATGATGGACAATTTCTTTTCACAAAGATGGCCTCCTTTACTCCTCTCTCAAACCATTGTTCCTCTCTGTCCAGGATGTGAACATCTTCATCCTTGAAAGAGTGACCGCTGGCCTGGAGATGAGTGTAGACCGCAGAGTCCTGGCCTGATGATGTTGATCTTCTGTGCTGGGCCATCCTTTTGGCCAGTGGCTGTTT
>NC_056506.1:1193543-1199831 GCF_014905685.2 Nematolebias whitei | reverse complement strand
CCTGCTCCCACTGGGGAAGTGGAGGGGCGAATAATCCCAGAATTTAATGATTCTTCAATATAGGTCTTCATGGTCTCCTTTTCTGGGCCCGAAAGGTTATGCAATCTGCTTGAGGGGAGGGGAGCTCCAGGCAGCAGATTTATAGCACAATCATAAAGCTGTAGTGGACTAAGCCTACGTCGGAACCCAGTCTAAGGTCAAAACTCTTGACCTTTAGAACCTTGTGGGACAGAAGCTGTCATTTCATGTATTTGACTCCATAAATACAGGTTCACCCATCCTGAGACTTTCTTTCTTGAAGATTCAAGTGAAAAGAACACTCTCTTTTTATTATCATTACTATCTTACAAATGTTGATAATCAAAGTGTCTTAGTTCAAACCATTTTAGATGTTGCAGTGAACTAATCAATTTTATTAACTGAGTAATGATTTTATTCTCATGTTAAAAGCTGTGCAGAGTAATTATGCATTTTTCTGATTTCTGCTTTTGAATGAGCAAGTGTGTGCGTTTACAAGGTTACAGTCAAACGAAAAACAAGTTGTTATGTTAAAACTGTCATGTTTTAGAATCCTCTCAGACGTAAATAGAGATGTTTTGCACCTGTTTCTTAAGGCACGCCAAAACAGAACCCTCTCGGTCTGTGAGAACATTTCTGAGCTGTCTCATAACAATTCTCGCTGTCTCTAACCTCTTACGTCACAAAAACACACCCCTTCTGGTCGTGTCTGACCAATGAAAAATCCCAAAAAGTGAACCGGGAAAGAGTCTTTAAAATGTCAGTACTTCCTGGTCTACACAGACTCACAGGGACACGGAGAGACTCACAGTCTCACGGAGTTACAGAGTGGGAGAGTTGTCAGACTTCAAGAGTTCTGTGGGAGTTCTGTAAACTACACGAGAGCTAAAGTTCTGATGGAGTGCTGTTGGAGTTCCTGACATGACAGCAAAGCTCTTCCGAGTTCCATGGGATTATAACATTTTCCACTGAGGTGAATATGTGTCGAACAGAGCCTCGCCATTACTCCGGACGAGTAACAGCATCCTACTGAGACGCTGAAAGGGTGCGTTAAACGGAATCTCACCTGAGACATCTCCAGGTAAAGGAGCCGATTTCATCACCTAAGTGTACTGTGAGGAAAAGCTGAAGAAAGCCGGAGAGTGTCGATTCTGGAGAACACTTAATTTCCCTCACATTCAATCTTACTCCCTTAAACTTCTTTCCATCTTTAAACTTTCCTATGAAGTAGAAATTCTCCCAGACATTTAGAAATGTCTGTGTAAAGTGCTTATTCACATCCGTGTGGGTAAAAGATCATAGTTGTACAGTTATAAATGTCTGTTGGTGCAGCAACGGAGAAATCATGGCCGTATGATTTTTCCTGATTGATTGCTTTGTTGTTATTTTCATAATTTGCCAAATTAATGTAAATGTTTGATGTTAAATTTGATTCTGTAAATAAATGACCGCATTCATTTTGATGGGTCAAATTTAAATGACGTCTCCCGTTTGCATTTCCTTAAATTCAGTGCACGTTTTATTCAGTCCAGAAAAATGAGGAACTCGCGTTAAATGATGAATATATCCCAGCATCTGTTCATCTACAAAGCCTATGAGGAGGCGAAGATAGTGCTTGGGACTTACTAAATACTGATTTGAGATCATGGTATGCAGACAGAATATTAAACAAATCAGTCTCGTCGGATATTTCCTCTTTTCTTTTAGGTGAGGGAGAAATAGCTGACCGTAAACAATGACTTGTACAAAAAGAACTCCACTTTTCAATTTTTTTAGTCTCCCAATTAATCATGGAGTTATGAGTCTTTAACCAAGGGAAACCTAATATAAGTTGGGGAGAGGGTGAATCAAAAATGAAGAACCTACCCCGCTCGTGGTGGTTTCCTGAAATGATAAAGTGGACATCTTGAGTTTGGTTGTTTTTCTGGGTGAGATTCTGTCCAGTGATTCCATTAACTCTCATCAGGGCTGGCAGGTTCTGGGTAGGTAAATCTAGCTGGGACACCAGGTCTCTGCTGATAAGGTTCTGTTCCGCCCCGGAGTCGATGAGTGCTGAAATAGGGAGTTGACATTGCTTAGACAAAATAGTTATCGGGAGAGTCAAACGTGGTGCAGGAGAAAAATGAGAATTTCCCACCAGGATCTCCTACCTTAATGGTGAGAATGTTCGTTTCCCCAGAATGAGCAATGAGCAATAAAATGTCCGTGCTTACCACAATATATGCAGGCCCACGCATTTATACGTTCCTGTTTTTCCTCTGGTGTTAAATGAGTTTGTCCAATCTCCATTGGTTCTGGTTCGGCTTCGTTAGATGTTGTATAATGGCTGGATTCCTTCAGTGTGTAACGTGCCCCAGAAACAGGAGCTGAGTTGCCAGAGTAGTAACCGGAGTTCTTCGGTGTGTGACGTAAACTGGAAGTGGGAGTTCTCTGGGAATTGTAGTTTCTTTCGTGGACTCGTTCTAGTCGGCGATTATCCAGACGAGTAGCCAACTTTATTAATTCATCCAGACTATTGGGTTTGTCTCGGGCGGCAATCTGATCCTTTATATAATTGGATAAAGAGTGAAGGAATGTACCTCTTAACGCCAACTCCTCCCATTTTGTTTGAGCTGCTGTAATCCAAAACTCGAGGACGTGTTCGACAACGGATCTTCTGCCTTGCCGTAGTGTCAATAGGCGCTTCACTGCTTCCTCCTGCTGGAGTGGATGGTCAAATACAAGTTCAAAGTCTTTTAGAAAACAGGCAAAAGTTAGCGTCTCAACAGGTCGAGCTGACAGGTGGGCGTTGGCCCATGAGAGAGCATCTCCCTTCAACTGACTTACGATGGAAGTTATTTTGGAGGCATCTGAAGAAAACGTTTTTGGTGCTCTACTAAAAGTCAAATGTCATTGCAAAATAAAACCACCACAGTGATCAGGATCACCAGAAAAAAATTCAGAAAGTCTGAAAGTTATTTCACTGGGCGCGGGCTCAACATCTCTGGTTGAGACTCGATGAGTGGGGTTCTCTGGTGGAGCACTTTGGGATGTGGGGAACAGAGTGGATAATTTTTGATTTATAGCAAAAATCACACCTCCCAATTCCTGAAGGTTGGACTGGCTGCTTTTCTGCTCTTCCAGGATTTGTTGCAGGGTCGCATCATGACTGTCGATGCGCTTAACCTGAGAGGATAAAGAGTGTTGGGACTGCTCTCTCTCAGTCACATTCTGGGTGCTTTCAGGCTGGAGCATTCTGTTATAAAAGGGGTTGCCCAGATAATATGGACTGAGAGGAAAACATAACCAGACTCAAATATAATTGAAAAATGTTTATTTACAGTGAAAAAGGTAGAACTATTTACAAGCAGGGTCTGGGGCTGTGGAAACAGAGAAGGATTACTTTACGGTAGGTGACGTTAATCCAACAGGTGATCGACCGAAAATCTGAGGTGCTTACAGTAGAAGGAGTTGAGATAGCTGGGTGAGTAAGGCAGAGGGTCTTTTTCTCCAAGAGCGACAGGTCTAGGCGGTCTGCAGCGGCAAGTGGTGGAAGGCGTGTGAGAGCAGCTGAGAACTAAGAATCACAGGTGAGTTTTTCCTCCAAGGGTTTCTCCAATACTTCAGGTTTCAGGGACAAGATCCAGGACATCAAGACTCTGAAAATATGCAGACAGAAACAAGGTAAGTATTTACGCTTCTAAACACTATACTGGGCTGGAAGCATATATACTGGCAGGTAGAACAATGCTCCAGCAATGACTGGAACTCAACTGAAGCCTTAAGTAGTCCTGGCACCAATTAGAGAAAATGGTCTCCAGCTGCAGCTGCTCACCAGCGCCACCCATGCCTTCAGGAACCTGGTGGAGAGAGGTTGAAAAAACCCTACACTTTTCTAGTGATAATTCTTACAGCTCTTTTCTGTAAAATAAAAATAGGATTTGTAATTGTTTTACATGCTTTAGCCCAGACTTCAATAAACTAAATTAAGTGTAAGACAATTATTGCATTATACAACATAAACAGTGCTTTATCATAGAGTAACTCCCTTAGTTTGTACAGTACTGCAATAGATTGTGCTATTTTTGTTCTTAAATTATTTATGTGAGGTTTCCATGTCAGCTTTTCATCAATGATGACACCCAGAAACCACCTCACTGTCTCTACAAATCTCAACACCATCGACTCTAAATGGAGCATCGGCAGTTCTCTTACTGTTACTGAATATCATGTAATTTGTTTTATCCAAGTTAAATGATAATTTGTTAAGTTGAAACCAATTTTGTATTTTCACAAATTCTGTCTGTACCAACTGCAACATTTGTTATATATCTTTACCCAAACAAAGAAATGTAGTATCATCTGCAAATAAAACACATTTAAACAGTCCAGACACATCTACCAGGCCATTTAAAATAAATAACTTATGTCCAAGTACAGAACCTTGAGGCACTCCACATGTGATGTTACAAAGTTCAGATCATACATCATTCATTTGAACAAACTGTTTTCTTTCTTCTAAATAACTAGATACCCACTGTAATGCTAGCCCTCTAATACCGTATTTATTTAGCTTTTCAAGAAGAATACTGTGGTCAGGAATATCAAATGCTTCCTTTAAATTAAAAAAAAAAGTGATTGGTTTTGAACCAGTTTGACATGAATGTCGACGAGGAAGAGGGCCGGCAAAAAAAGAGGGGGCGTGCCAAAGACACTATCTTAGCACCAACATAACTGGTTTGTTCCACTTTGGAATAAGCTGTTTGGGGGAAGAATCAGTTTTGTTGTGTGTGTTTCCTTGACTGATGAAGCCTTCTGGATGGAAGGTGAAACGTTTCAGCACAAAAAAGAAACTGTCCAGATGACCTGAATGAAAAATGTTGGCTTTCTTTAAATCAACATAAATACTAACACAATACTTTTTTTGATCAACAGCAGTTGTTATTCCATGAGAGCCATTGATGTAGAATTGTTAGGTCTAAACCCATATTGGCTGTTACTTAATATATTCTGTTTATCGATAAATTGATCCAATCGAGTCACAAATAATTTCTCTAAAATCTTCGAAAACTGTGGCAACAAGGATATTGGTCTGTAATCTCGTTTAACAACACACATTTCTCACCATTTTTAAAAAGAGGAATTACCTTGGCTATTTTCATGTTGTTTGGAAATATTCCTGTTGAAAATGATAAATTACATATATATGTAAACGGCTCAATAACATAATTCATTATATTCTTTACAAACAGCATATCCATGTAAACACAATCTTTTGATCTTCTGTCTGCAAGATTTTTTTACAATATTCATTATTTCTTCTTTGTCAGTTCCATCAAGAAAAATACTGTTGGAACAACCCATGACTGTATGATTCATATTTTTATCTACTTTTGGTATTTTAGTTGCGAGACTCGGGTTGCTACAATTCTTTTCTGTTTTTTTCAACAACCTTGTCTCACGGGCGATGTTTCCATTTTTTTTATTATGTACCAGTATAGAAATGTACCCGGCTAGGGAAATGTCACTTCCTGTTAGATAAGTGGGCGGAGTATAAAAGGAGGCAGCAATACCTGTTCTGGCACTTGGTTTCCTCTTCCTGCTCCCACTACGTGGCTCTCAAACCATGTGGGGTTTGGTTGTGGCTGAGCAGCAGATCGTGTTGTACGTGCTGTTCTGGCTTTCGTGGGATGAAGGCCAAGCTTGCTGCTTTCCTCCTCCTCCTATGCATGTCTGCATGTGTATGTGTCAGCTAGTGATGTCAAAATGAAGTTTTTTGAAGCATAGAATCATTTTGAACCATTGTGTCATAAAGTGGTTCACTACCCGAAGCTTCATTCAATTCCCTTGGGTGACATCTACTGGCAGTAGCGATTGTTGCACCAACTGAAGTCCTGCGAATACGATGCACTTCTTGCGTAATTAATAGCACTTATGTTTGTATACATGTGTGTTGTACATGTGTTTTTAGTACCTCATTAAAGATTCTGAGTAATTTACCCATATAACTGTAGGCTAATTTAAAAACAATGTGAACTGTGGGGGGCACGGGGGGGGGTCCGTATGTCCTCCCCCAGAAAAATTGGAATAAAAGAGATGCCATTTCCTGCATTTTGGTGTATTTTAACAGGTTGTTAAACATTTGCATAAATTGATTAAAAACAATTATCTTGTAAATGACGAGGCTCAATGAGACTAACAACCTGTGTAAATAAAGGTTGAATTGAAATTACTATTTTAGAGAGCAACAACAATTAACAAACCTGTGTATGAATGCACGTCCTTGACAGT
>NC_056506.1:1184629-1193443 GCF_014905685.2 Nematolebias whitei | reverse complement strand
GAGTGCCGACCTGAACTCTTCTCAGCTGAATTCAGTCCTGTGTGTTTTGCTCCAGTCTCACTGCCATATGGGGGCCGAGATGGTGTAGAGGCAGGGCAGCCGGCTTGGGACCCGAAAGTCCCAGGTTCGATCCCCAGTCACTGCACATCACGTGGCGTCTCTGGGCAGCACGTCTCATCCCCAAAATGTCCCCGGGCGCTTTCAATAGCTGCCCACTGCACCACCTGGTGGTGGATGGGTTAAATGCAGAGACTAATTTCGCCATTGTATGGAAACATACAGTGCTGACATTGTGATGACATTATTATTATTATCTATCCATTTATTTTAGATAAATTGTCTTTTCAACATTTTGGTCGCTGTTATTTAACTAATTAGTGCCGTTGTTTTGATACGTGATGTAATACACATCAAACATTTCACTAGTTTTTTGTGTTTTTTTACTGTAATCTTGTTATGTCTGAAATGTTATGCACTGTAATGTATGCAGGAGTTCCAACACAGCAGTTGTGCGCGCGTCCTGCAGAGCTGTCTGGAGACGCTGGGCGTAAAACAACTGTCTTAGCGCGCACAGCTGGAGGAGGATGAAGACACTCCCTGCGGGACATGCAGTCCATGTCTCTGCTGGCAGGAGCGTGATGCGGCCAGAACATCCACTCGTTGTACTTTTAATAAATAATCAAAATAAAAATGTGCAATGACTTTGGACTTTTAGTGGCGGAGTAGGCGGATCCAAGTGGTCAAAATGATAGAGTTCCAGGATCTTGTTCTGACAGGATCCGACTCAAATGAACCACTGTCTGAATATAAAAAACAAGAGCTGTTTGTAACGTATAATACGTGTAGAACGGGATGTGAAACGGGGCTTGAGCCATCTTAAAAACACTGAATCACACCAAATGTTTGAAACTCCGCCTGTCAACTCGAAGCAGTCAGCTGACTCGGTCTGAATGAAGCAGTGAAGCGATTCACGTCATCGGTGACGTCACATGAAGCGAGCTCCAGCCCACTGCTTCACCATAACTACCCTGTCGAGTTTGAAGCGTGCTTTGAAGCTTCGGTGTTAGAGACATCACTAGTGTCAGCAGGTGAGTAGTTGAAACCCAACTCATTGTCAGCTTCAAATTTAATACTGTTGGTGATTAGTTGACTGAATTTTATAGGTCCTTTGCTGAGGTTGGGACCACTGCTGCTTTGTCTCTGCGGAAAATCACTGTTTTGTCTCCACTGAGGTTACAACCATTGTCCCTGTGGAAGATTACCAGTGTTCTGGCTCTGTGGAGGACCACTGCTGTTTGGGTTCTCCACATTGTTGCACTTAATTGTCCTCAGACGCCTGTGGCTGCTTCACTGGACTTCTCCACCACAAATTGTTTGGGGTGTGGTCCCTGAGCACTCAAGTCAGTGGCGTGGGTAATTAGCCACACACCTGGGTCTGGACTACAACTTTTAAAATGAGTATTTGATTGTTAAAGTTCTCTTTAGTTTTCCTTATTTTGTTTGGTTACAGCCCATTTACTTTGTAAATTGTAATGTATAATTTAGATATTTAGTTGGGCTGGCCTTTATTTGTTTTTCACTCTTTTTGATTAGACTTAATTTGGTGGTTGCCCTGTAATAATCTTGTTTTTTGTTTTCCAGTTGCTGGGGTCCGGGGATGTGCTGGTTTGGTGGCCTTCATCAGGTAACCTCAGCTCCTGGGTTCTATTTCATCCCTACTAACCTCCAGAGGCGGTGCTTAAAGCACTGAATGATCATTCTTGCGTATGCGCAGGTCGAGAATTTATGCCAACATAGTCACGTGTGATGCCCGGGACACCGGTGAGTCTATATAAGCACGTGACAACGATAGCCCAGTCCCTTTCATCTTCTCGTATGCAGGTGGTAAGAGGTTTACTTTTCTGCTTGACGCTAGTAGCCTCGAGACTACGGTCGGAGCTGCGGGACTGTCTCGCCCTCCAGAGGCTGCGCAAGCTGGTATCCTCTAAACAAATTGTACTTCAACTGGTCAGTTGTTTTGTTTTTATTGACCCGGTGGTAGCGTGTTCGCTAGCCGCATCGGGTTTCCTTATTGGCTGGAAGTACGGTGTTTAGACGTTTTTTTCCTTGGTTTATAGAAAGCATTGCAGCCACGTTCCTACTTGCTTGTTTTCAGTTACGGGTGTAGCGGCCGTGTTCGGCTTAGCCCACCTTTACCTGTTTAAGCTCGCGCTTATATTGTACAGCTGCATCTGCTTCTGTTTGTTAAATTGCAGCCGTTTTTAGTGCCTGCCTCTCATTCATAGTTACAGCCGTGTTCGGCTTGATTTTCTTACACTGCAGCCGTGTTTCCTGCTTGCTTTTCATTTGCATAGTTACAGCCGTGTTCGGCTTGACTTTATTTTGTTACACTGCAGCCGTTTTTCGTGCTTGCTTTTCATTCACATAGTTACAGCCATGTTCGGCTTGACTTTATTTTGTTACACTGCAGCCGTTTTTTGTGCTTGCATTCCTTGAGTTGTGCGGCCATGTTCGGCTTGCCCTTTTCATTATAGTGCAGTTGTGTTCGCGCTTGCATTTTTTCATTATAGTGCAGCCGTGTTCGTGCTTGCATGTTTTTCTTGAGTTGTGCAGCCGTGTTCGTGCTTGCATGTTTTTCTTGAGTTGTGCAGCTGTGTTCGGCTTGCCTTCCTTTCTTTAATCACAACCGTGTTCGTGTTGCATTTTTTACCTGTGACTCTACGGCAATCATAGCACTTCTGACTGCTTTTTTAAGCTAGCAGTTGGGGAACCCCTGGTGGTGTTTTTCTGCTCGACCGGGTTCCCTGGTCCATTCGCTCATCGACTCCAGCGTCAAGGGTGGCGTTTCCTGCTCGACCTGACGCTTCTAGTCCTGTGAGCCATAATATGTTGGACGTGCAGTACTGCAGAGCCTGTTTGGCCCCTCTCCAGTTGGAGGATGGACATGATCTGTGCCCCCCTTGTTTGGGGCCGGATCATCTGAAGGAGGCCTTGACAGAAGCGGCCTGCCCCAACTGTTGCGTTCTGCCCTTGTCCCTGCGGGCAGCTCGTTTGGCTGGTTCTGAGATTGCGAGCCAGCCTTTAAAGCTTGTGGCCCCAGAGACCATGGGACCTCCAAGAAAGCGGACCAAGAAAAGCTCCAGGGGCTCAGAGGGACTATCTAGGCAAGTGGCCCATCTCACCTCTGAGCTAGAACAGATGAAGGCATTGCTCAAGTCCCTGAGAGAGGGGGACAACGCAGGTTTGACTGGGGACCCTGACCTGGGACAGAACATGGGCTCAGGGGCCTCCGCTTTTGAAGAGGATGCTATCTCCCTGGCAGCATCCGGAACTGATTTCCAAGAGCAGTTTGAGTCTGGCTCGTGTGTGTCGACTGCTAGTTCGCACACCTCCTGCTCTCAGCCAGAGGACAGTTCCATAGTGGGTGCTTTGAGAACTGCTCTTGCTTGGTTGCACCTGGATGTCCCACAGAGCCAACCCGCTGCTTCCAGCGCTTTCTTTAAACGTTCTTCTGCTCGGTCGTCCTTTATGGTTCCCCCTTTGGCTGAATACATAAAGGAGGTACATGCCTGCTGGATGGATACTAAGGCTTTCTCACGACCGACCGCAGATGGCAGGGCCCTGGCGGCCATGCAGGATGTGCCGAAGTTTGGCTTGGGCCATATGCCTTCTGTCGAACCTGCCATAGCGTCCCTCATTGTACCTCCGGATGAGGCTTTGAGGGCTAATGCCAGGTGCCCTCGTCCTCAGTGCCGGGCCACAGATGACCTGCTCTGCAGAGCTTATGACTCGGGGTCTCAATTGGGGCGACTAGGTAACTCGCTGTCGCATTTGTTACTGGGCCTCTCAACCTCCTTGGAGGGCCTTGCGGTTGATGCACCTACTCAAGGCCTGATGGACGCTTCCTTTCACGCCTTTGCTCTTTTTTCAAGGGAGATTGGCCGTGTGTTATCTACTCTCGTCCAGACACGTCACCAGGTTTGGCTGGCGCAGTCTCCCCTGACTGAACCCTGTAGGAGGACCCTGATGAGTCTTCCTGTGGTTCCGGGGGAGCTGTTTGGTTCTGCTGCACTTGCAGCCTTGGAATGTTCAGCCTAGGCCACCCGTACCAGACAGCAATTGTCCGGCCTTCATTGCAGACACTCTTGGCGTCCTGCTGGAGGTGCCTCTGCATCCTCCTCAAGCATTTATCCGGCCCCACCTACACCCTCCGGGGGACAGTCGCGGCCTGCTGCAGGACTTGCTCACAGCCAATGGGCTCTGCCCAGAGGTCAGGCTCCCATCCCTCTTCAACCTGAGCATCCCTCCCGGCATCCCTCCCGCCCTCCTAAAGGCAGGGGAGCTCGGAGATGAAAATTAGAAGCAGGCGGTGGGACACTTTACCCCATTTCAGCTCAACCGCTGGGCCACTCTCGTGCCCGATTCGTGGGTTGTGTCAACACTATCTCGGGGCAACGTGCTACAGTTCCGCCGCCGCCCTCCCGTTCCTGGTCAGGTCAGAATGACGTTCATTCGCGACCAGTTGAAAGCTCAGGCACTGAACCACGAAATATACGCCTTGCTGGCCAAGGCTGCTATAGTGCCTGTCGACCCCCTGCGGGATCCAGGGGGCTTTTACTCAAAGTATTTTTTAGTCCCCAAAAAGACTGGTGGGCTACAGCCAATTCTGGACCTAAGAGGCCTGAATGTGTTTTTAAAAACTATCCCTATTCCTATCACCATGCTGGCTTGCCCGTTGTCACAGTGTGTCAGCGGGATTCTACAGATGCTGCCTGCCTTCCTGCCCAGCCGTGCACCCCACTTCATTGCGTACCTTCGCCTGTTAGGCAAGCTGACTGCTGCCTCCACAGTGGTGCCTCTGGGGCTGTTGTCTCTGCGCCCTCTACAGATGTGGCTCAACAGCCTGTGGCTGGATCCGACTTGTGCAGTGCACCGACGCAGGAGGTTGCTGGTGTCCCCTCAATGCCTCGCTTCACTGGCTCAGTGGCGAGATGTTGTGCTTATGGTGAAGGGGGTCCCACTGGGCTCTCTGCTGTCTCGGAGGGAGGTTGTTTGTACCGATGCATCCACCACAGGTTGGGGAGCATTGTGGCAGCGACGGATTGCCCAAGGAACGTGGTCTCCACAGCAAAAGGCGAGGCACATCAATGCCTTGGAGCTGGATTCTGTGTGGCTGGCACTAGAACACTTCCTCCCGGACCTGCGCAAGAAGCATGTCCTGGTGTCCGACAACACTACTGTGGTTTTTCATGTCAACAATAAAGGTGGAACACGGTTGCTGATATTGCTGCTACTGACCCAGAACCTCTTATTTTGGGCAGCCCTCCTCTTTGCCAGCCTGAGGGCAACCCACATTCCAGGAGTGCGGAACGGACCGGCAGATTTTCTGTCTCGGGGACGCCCACCACCTGGGGAGTGGAGGCTCCATCCGGAGGTGGTGAGGGTAATTTGGGAGAGGTACGGCAAGGCAGCTGTGGACCTGTTTGCATCTCAGGAAATTACACACTGCCCACTTTGGTTTTCTCTGGCAGGCAGTGCCAGTCCCCTGGGTCAGGACGCACTGGCACACGACTGATCCAGGGTGCTGCTGTATGCTTTTCCGCCGCTTCCCCTGATAGGCCCAAGAGTCCTGAGAGTCATTCAAGAGGGGCATCAAGTCCTCCTAGTAGCTCCCTCTGGCCCGGGAGAACTTGGTTTCCACTGCTGCACAGGCTCTGTTGCAGCTCTCCAATGCCTCTACCCCACAGGAAGGACCTCCTATCACAGTTGAGGGGTCAGCTCCTACACCCCGACCCCAGTCGCCTCCGGCTCTGGGCTTGGCCACTACAGGGCCCGGCATTACCTTCTCAGAGTATGACGGGGAGGTTGCACATACAATGAATAACACCAGGGCCCCTTCCACACGACTGTTGTACACATATAAATGGAAGGTCTTCAGCAACTGGTGTCGTGCCAGACACGAGGACCCTGTACACTGTCCTCTTTCTGTTATTCTCACTTTTCTTCAGGCACTACTTTCTCAGGGCCAGTCTCCATCCACCCTGAAAGTTTATGTTGCTGCCATCTCTTGCTGGCATACGGTGGTAGGTGGGGAGACAGTAGGTCGTAACAAGGATGTGTCCTTGTTTTTGAGAGGTGCCAGACATCTGCATCCCCCCACACGCCTCGTCGTGCCTGTGTGGGATCTCTCTCTGGTCCTGGCTGCCCTGCAGTCTGCTCCGTTTGAGCCCTTGACGGACGTGAGCCTTGAGTGCTTGTCTAAGAAGACCGCATTTCTCCTGGCCATGGCTTCGGCCAAACGAGTAGGTGAACTACATGCACTGTCTGTTCACGAGCACTGTTGCCGTTGGAACCCGGCTGGTTCGGGTGTTACACTCTGGCCTAACGTAACGTTCCTCCCTAAGGTGGCCTCATCTGCGACCCACTCTCTGCCTCTCCAACTTGCTCGCTTCAATACAGATGGTGCTGATGAGCCTGTCTGCCCTGTTCGGGCACTGGAAACGTACATCAGACGGACAGCCTCTCTGCGGCTGTCTGATACAGTATGTTCATTTGCCTCGCAAAGGGCAGGCCCTTTCAAAGCAGGCCCTTTCAAAGCAGCACCTTGCGCGCTGGATTGTGGACATGGTGGAACAGGCGTACACTCTGCAGGGCTGCCAGCCACCTGTAGGGGTACGATGCCATTCCACCAGGAGCGTTAGCGTGTCATGGGCCGCTATGAATGGGGTCACTCTGGAGGCAATATGTGCAACAGCCTCCTGGTCATCCCCAAATACCTTTGCCAGGTTCTACAGGGTAAACCTGGCTGCCTTTCACCCGTTGGAAGGGATCCTATCACAGCACTCATCTTTGTTTCAGTAAGGTGGGCAAACTTAAATTTTGTTTCTTCTTGTGGGTGTGATTCCTCAGGACTCTGTTGGCAATCGTCATCCAGTGCTTTAAGCACCGCCTCTGGCGGTCAGTAGGGATGAAATAGAGCAAGAGTTACAGCTGTAACTACGGTTCTATGAATCCCGGATGACCGCCAGAGCGCTCGGTCCCTCGGAATCATCGCGTTTTGCGAGAAGATTAAGGGACTGGGCTACCGTTGTCACGTGCTTATATAGACTCACCGGTGTCCCAGGCATCACACGTGACTATGTTGGCATAAATTCTCGACCTGTACATGCGCAAAAATGATCATTCAGTGCTTTAAGCACTGCCTCTGGCGGTCATCCGGGATTCATAGAACCGTAGTTACAGCTGTAACTCTCGTTTTGTTTTGTTTCCTTTTTTCTTTTCTTTTTTTTTCATAGAATTTTAAAAAGAGTATTTATAAAAATGTAAATGAATAAACATTTCTAAATTTGCAAGCCTGTCTCAGATGTCAAGTATTTTTGTAAGATCTATGAACTGGTGTGCCTTGTAAATCACATAATTTTAATGAGAACCACTTGGTATCACCACAGTTAGATGTTCATTTATATAGACATTAGTTCCCTTCAGATTTCTTGCTTGCACCATCAGATTATTTCTAGCTTTTTTACTGATGAACCTAACAATACATGGTTAAATTTTTTTCTGATTTAGTAGGCAAGGTGTGACCGGTTGAAATGTCCTCAGGTTTGATGTCTGTCATAGTACACCCCTGGATCACCTTCAGTTTGTTTATTTCATCCTGTTCGGTCCTGCACTGCCTATCACCTGTCTTCAACTCCTGTCACACTCTCTCAGCAATCACCACTCACCTGTCACACCTGTTCATCTCACTTCTTAAGCTCCACTCTCACTCTCCTCAGTACCAGATTATTGAAAGCTCTCCAGCCAGAAAATTCTCCAGCATTCTCCTCGACCTTGATTCCTGATCTTGAACTCTGCTTCTTCTCCTGACGTTGTTTTTGCCTTGCTCCTGACTGGACACTTCTACTATTTTCTGACCACGGTAATACGACCCTTGCTTGCTCTCTCTCGACCACGGTTTTTGGATCACCCTTTTCGGCAGTTTTTGCTTTGCTTGTTTTTGTCTTCTTGGCTCTTGACCTCCTGCTACCCTCACTGGACCATGACATTTGGACATCCCATCATCCTGCTTTCCTTCTGCAGATTACTCTGCATGAGTGACATCACCCAGTCTGCAGCTCCTCTTCCTGCCCTACTACCAATTGAGAAGGTTAGTGACTGTTTTAGTTTAGCCATCGCTTTTCAAACTTCACGTGCAGTCACTAACCTGTCTCTCCTGTTAATAGATTGGACCACTGTCTGGACCCAAGCCTCCACCAGAAGCGGTTACAAAAATAAAACCTTTAAACTACTCCTGAGTTCTGCCCGGTCTCGTCGGCCGAGCAGAACTTCAGAGCTGGTTCCGGTGTTTTCGTGGGAGCGGGGTCCAGACACTCCTTAGCTCTCCTATTCCGAGGGGGTCCCGGCAGACGCTCTTCAACTCTCCACATCTCCAGAGGGGTCGGCGCTCTCCACATCTCCAGAGGGGTCGGCGCTCTCCAAATCTCCAGAGGGGTCGGCGCTCTCCAAGTCTCCAGAGGGGTCGGCGCTCTCCATGTCTCCAGAGGGGTCGGCGCTCTCCATGTCTCCAGAGGGGTCGGCGCTCTCCATGTCTCCAGAGGGGTCGGCGCTCTCCACTACCACTGAGGATTCGCCTCCATGGTCCTCCATGTCGTCTGCTGCAGAGCCACAGGCCTCTCCGTCGTCTGCTGCAGAGCCACAGGCCTCCAGAACAGCAACAGCAACTCCCCAGGCCTCCACGACAGCAACAGCAACTCCCCAGGCCTCGACGACAGCAGCAGCAACTCCCCAGGCCTCCACGACAGCAGCAGCAAC
>NC_056506.1:1179392-1184619 GCF_014905685.2 Nematolebias whitei | reverse complement strand
TCCTCCAAGGTTCCCTCGTCTCCTGCTGCATCCTCCAAGGTTCCCTCATCTCCTGCTGCAGCTTCCAAGGTTCCCTCATCTCTTGCTGCATCTTCCAATTTTCCCACGTCTCCTGCTGCAGCCCTCCAGGCTCCCACGCTGTCTGCTGCAGCCCTCCAGGCTCCCACGCCGTCTGCTGCAGCCCTCCAGGCTCCCACGCCGTCTGCTGCAGCCCTCCAGGCTCTCACGCCGCCTGCTGCAGCCCTCCAGGCTCCCACGCCCCCTGCTGCAGCCCTCCAGGCTCCCACGCCGCCTGCTGCAGCCCTCCAGGCTCCCACGCCGCCTGCTGCAGCCCTCCAGGCTCCCACCCTGCCTGCTGCAGCCCTCCAGACTCCCACGCCGCCCGCTGCAGCTCTCAAGGCTTCCTCGTCGCATGCTGCAGCTCCCCAGGTCTCCTTAACGCAAGCCGTGTTTCCTTTGGCTCTGTGTTTTGGACGGCCTACCGGCCGCCCCCCTGACCTGGCCCGGTTTGATGGACAGCCTCCCGGCTGCCTGCCGGAACAATGACTCTTTGGGACGATCCCTTGACCGTCCAAATCCCTTGTGATCCCTCGTGTCCTTTTTCTGGTTCCTCGTGTTCCTTTTCTGGTTCCTCGTGTCCTTTTTCTCTGGTTCCTCGTGTCCTCTTTCTCTGGTTCCTCGTGTCCCTTCCTCTGGTTCCTCGTGTCCCTTCCTCTGGTTCCTCGTGTCCCTCTCTCTGTGGTCCCTCGTGTCCCTTTTCTCTGTGGTTCCTCGTGTCCCTTTTCTCTGTGGTTCCTCGTGTCCCTTTCTCTGTGGTTCCTTGTGTCCTTTTCTCTGTGGTTCCTCGTGTCCCTTTCTCTGTGGTTCCTCGTGTCCCTTTCTCTGTGGTTCCTCATGTCCTTTTCTCTGTGGTTCCTCGTGTCCCTTTCTCTGTGGTTCCTCGTGTCCCTTTCTCTGTGGTTCCTCATGTCCCTTTCTCTGTGGTTCCTCGTGTCTTTTCTCTGTGGTCCCTCGTGTCTTTTCTCTGGTCCTCGTGTTTTCCTCGGGCCCTCCACCCTTGCAGTGCCACCCTCCACCCACCCTAGTCCTTCGGGAGGGGGGTTTTTTGGGGACGCCTGGAGGCGTCCTTGGGGGGGGGGGGGTACTGTAAGGATGGTACTTTTCTGTGGCCCGGTTTGTGTCTGTTTCCCTCGTGCTCCCTCATTAGTTCCATTAGTGCCACCTGTGTCTCGTCCCAGCTGTTTGCTATCATGTCTCGTCTTCTCCCTGTATTTAAGCCGTCCTATTCTGTCTTGTTCTTCGTCGGGTCGTCTTCGTTGGGTACTCTTCCTTGGGTCTCCTGAGTCTTTCCCAGAGTCTTCCTGGTCCCTCGAGTTCCCCGTGTCTCTCGTGTCTCCTGAGTTCCCCGTGCCTCCTTCCTAGTTCATTTAAGTTTTGCTGCCCCGTCAGCTTGTTTATTTTGTACTTTTCGTTTATCATTAAAAGCCTATTTTTGTATTTCCGCCGAGTTGAGTCCCTGTTCTGCACTCTGGGTTCGCTCCTGACACAAATCCTAACACATTTGTGATAATAAAAAGCAACTCAAGAGTTTGGAGTTGGAAAAAAGAATTACCAACAAATGTTTGACAGTGCGTGTTAATAATTGACATTTTTCTAATTTGTATGAGTCAGTAAGCCTCTTCCTTCATCAGTAAAGGTTTCAGATGATCTTTCCACACTTTATCAGACCCTAAACTTGATTTTTTTTTTTTTTCATTTGAGCAAATGGGCATGTTTTTGCATGAATGTGTGATCTTACCTCTGAAGTGTTGACTGGACTGATCGTGTGGATCCTTCTGCCCTCTGGGCTCCAGCTCCTCCTCCTCACTGTTGAAGGAGCTGTGTGCACCCTTGGTAAAGGAGGACATGCTGGGCTCCAAGCTGCTGCCTGAACTTTCGGTATCACTTCTCCACCTCTCAACGTCCACCGTTGAAACACTTGGGTCAAGTCTCCAGTCTAAAGCAAAACAACTTTTTAACATTTTACAATCCATGTCGGTTTCAGGAAATGGCAAGTTCAGACATTTACTGCTCACTCTTGCATGAATGAAACTTTCATTGGCTGCACATCTGTCATCGATTACCTTATGAAGTCAATCCCATTCAAGATGGCTGCCACTGTGAAGCAACCATAGCAAACACAAAACTGTCCCCAAGTCAGTTTTACAGATAACGAGCTGAAACTACAGTAGGTGTGGTAGTAGCTGAGACTCATCCTCAAAGCGCTCTAAGCACTCAAACATCTCACAAGATCTTGCAATATTGTATGATATTGCTCAAAACATAATAAAAAAAGACCAACATGGCGGCATGGTGGCACAGTTGGTAGAGTAGAGCTGCTGCCTCTCAGCAAGAAAGTTACCGGACCAAATCCCAGTCCGGGGGCCTTTCTGGGTGGAGTTTGCGTGTTCGCTCCGTGCATGCGTGGGTTTTCTCCAGGTACTCTGGTTTCTTCCCACAGATCAAAAACATGCATGTTAGGCTGATTGGTAGCTCTGAATTGTCCCTAGGTGAGAGAGAGAGAGAGAGAGAGAGAGAATGGTTGTCTCGTATGTCTCTATGTGTCCCTGTGATGGACTGGAGACCTGTCCAGATGTCTCTGCCCCTTGTGAAGTGACTGCAGGACATGGACACCAGTGATCTCCACAACCCAGAAAGGAAGAAGTGGGTAAAGATGATGGATGGATAAGTCCATCATTCCTCATAATAAAATGGTTTTTGTCTGAAACTCTGGCATAAAAAGGTGACATATTGGAAAAGATTACATCATCAACACACAAAGAATTCACATCTTTAAATCTTTTATGCTCTTTAAAACCTTTCACTGCTCATTTCAGCTTTTCGTTCAGATATTTTCACTTTCTTTTTGCTACTTTTAGCATCTTCAGTTATGTTGTAGGCATTTTTTTTTTTTTTTTGCAAAAAGGTCTTTATTGAAAATTTTTAGCAGTTTAACCAAACACAGCTCAAACATTCTGCAAGATGTAGCAAAACCGTGATAGTGTTATCTAAAAAAGTTCAATCTGGTCCTCTGGACATTCAAAGCAAAACAACAAAAGAATGTAAAAACGTTTCGTCTCTCATCCGAGAGACTTCCTCAGTCTGAGGTGCTGTTTTCAGCTCAGTCTCTTAAATAGCACCTTCTCAGAGTGGATCAACCAGTTTTGCTGCTGACAACCAGAACCAGCTGATCACATGCTCAAGAAGGACCATCAGCCTAACAATGGATCATTAGCACACTGATGGCTGTTTACTGTTCACAGAGGGCTGAGTGATACTAGCAATCACAGCATTGTAAGAGGGGGACAGTTGAACACGGAGGCTCCGCCCCTGTTTAATGATGGACGGTTTCTTTTCACAAAGATGGCCTCCTTTACTCCTCTCAAACCATCGTTCCTCTCTGTCCAGGATGTGAACATCTTCATCCCTGAAAGAGTGACCTCTGACCTGGAGATGAGTGTAGACCGCAGAGTCCTGGCCTGATGATGTTGATCTTCTGTGCTGGTCCATCCTTTTGGCCAGTGGCTGTTTAGTTTCCCTGATGTAAGACTGATCACAGCCCTCCTGACACTGAACAACATACACAACATTACTCTGTTTGTGCCGGGGGACTGGATCTTTGGGATGAACCAGTCTTTACCGTAATGTATTTTGGGGTTTAAAAGCCACTGGGACGTTATGTTTAGAAAATGAACGTCTCAGTTTCTCTGATACTCCCTCAACATATGGAATGACCACTGGTCTGGGTCTGGGTTCCTCCTTTTCACCTGTTGGCTGACTGGAGTCCTGTTTGGGTTTCTTCTCTGCTTTTAAGAAGGCCCAGTTAGGATATCCACATTGCTCTAGAGCCTGTCTTGTGTGGGATTTTTCCTTGATTTTTCTGTGATAGTGTTACTTAAGCCCTGTGTTCAAACCAAATTAAAATAACAAATGCAAACAAACCCAGCAAAGTGCACCTCACAGAACCTTGATCATAACACAACCCATCACAACTTCCATACATTATCTGCATATCGAAGTATCAAATACAACTGTGTATGAATGTTAGGAGAATTATTTGTATTTGGAAACCACAGTGCACACCTCCCTCAGTCATTTGCACTGTCTTCTGCCATGTTCAGATCTTTAACATACATAAAGAAGGGGTGCCAGGTGCACTCAAACACGTCCTGTTTGCCTTTTAATGCAGATGTAATCTTTTCCAGAGGAAGAGCGGAGAACATCTGTCGGATCCATTGGTCGACAGTCGGTCTATGAGTCTTTTTTCAAAATAATGATAATCTTTTTCCATTGAGCAAACTTAAGTTTATAAATGTTCGTTCATTCTTAATGTAGTTGTGTTTTTCCGGGTACAGTCCAAACAAAACAACTTTTGATCCAATATTATTTGTTTAGAAATCCATCCATCCATTTTCTTCTACCCGCTTCTTCTATTTTGGGTCACGGGGGTCGCTGGTGCCCATGTCCAGCAATCACTATGCGAGGGGCGGGGTACACCCTGGACAGGTCTCCAGTCCATCACAGGGACACATAGAGACAAACGAGACAAACAAACATTCACTCTCTCACTCACACCTAGGGACAATTTAGAGTTACCAATCAGTCTAACATGCATGTTTTTGGTCTGTGGGAGGAAACCGGAGCACCCGGAGAAAACCCACGCATGCACGGAGAGAACATGCAAACTCCACCCAGAAAGGCCCCTGGACCAAGATTTGAACCAGGGACCTGCTTGCTGAGAGGCAGCAGCTCTACCAGCTGCTCCACCATGCTGCCCTTGTTTAGAAATGATTTCCTCAATTACATCCTTTACTTCTTTCCAAAACAGCATAATTTTCTGCAGTACCACACACAGTAAACCAGAGTCCCTCTGTCTTCTGTACATTTTGGACATACATCAGGTATCTCCCTATTAAACCTATTAAGGTCTACTGGTGTTATATAAACCCACATTAACCATTTGAATTGAATCATTTTAAGACCTGTATTGACAGAGCTAGTATGGGCTAATGCACAGGCTTCTTACCAGTCTTCCTCAGATAACTAAAATATCCTGATGCATGCTCAATAATCTAGGAAGAAAAAAAAAGTAAAGTGGGGTCCTCTGGACGGATTCTTCTAGTTGAAACGTTTTCATCCAAAGGACTTCCTCAGTCTGAGGTGCTGTATTCAGCTCAGTCTCTTAAAT
>NC_056506.1:1171912-1179292 GCF_014905685.2 Nematolebias whitei | reverse complement strand
CACAGCATTGTAAGAGGGGGACAGTTGAACCTGGAGGCTCCACCCCTAAAGACTGAGGAAGTCTTTTGGATGAAAGACGAAATGTTTCTACAGTTTTTTGTTTTGTTTTGGTTTTTGAATGTCCAGAGGACCAGATTTAAGTTTTTTTAGATCTACACCTGGTTGTTTGGGGAAGCACTTTTTTCCACAACATCCACGTTTTGTGCTTCTTTCTAATAATTACAACTTTTATGCTTCTTTAAGCTTTGTTCTGCTCATTTCAGTTAATTATTAGCTTTTTTCAGCTACTTGTCTTTTTTTGCTCAATTCTGATTTTTTTCTGCCAGCTTCAACTTCTTTTTTGCTTGTTTCAGAGTTTTTGTAATCTATTCATGCTAATCTATTTCTTGTAATCTATTCTATTCAGCTCTCTTTACCTATTTCAGTTTATTCTGCAAATTTCTGCTATTTTCAACAGTTAACATTAATAATGTAGCGATGAAACTCTCAGCAGCTTTAATCAGAAATCATTCATCAGTAAACATTCACACTATGTGTTCACAGGAAATGCAGTTTCTCTATTATATAACTGACAAATAAAGAAAAACAGTGTTCAAACAACACGGGTGCACAACCCAGAACATGAGCATTGTGCAAAACGTCTCTGAATTCAGTGCGTTAAAGCTGAAAGAGCAGGGTGACAGTTGTGGTGGTGTGTTTGTGACGGTCATACAAGACACAAGATCACTACAAGCACTTTCTACCTTGTTCTTCATCCTCGTCTTCAGACACCGAATTGATGCTGCCATCCCAATTCTCCTCGTCTTCCTCAAGTCCTCTCCACACACAACTTTCCTCTTTTGTCTCAGTTTGGCTGCTTTCTTTGCTCGCCTCCGCCTCCTCGCTCCTCAGGTTTAGTCCTCGCAGGCTGCGCTCTGTGCGTGTCTCCTGAAGGTTTTGTATGTCATCCCACAGATCCCCGTAGCCTGAACAGTGATGGAAACACACTCAGTAGAGTCTGGAGCACAGGGGCCCAAGCATTTGCTACCAGGTAATATAAAATATTTTTTTATAAAAATCCAAATATTTGAATGTTTCTAAATCCATCCATCCATCCATCCATCCATCATCTTTTACCCGCTTCTTCCATTTTGGGTCACGGGGGTCACCGGTGCCCATGTCCAGCAATCACTGTGCGAGGGGCAGGGGACACCCTGGACAGGTCTCCAGTCCATCACAGGGACACATAGAGACAAATGAGACAAACAACCATTCACTCTCTCACCTCGGGACAATTTAGAGTTACCAATCAGTCTAACACGCATGTTTTTGGTCTGTGGGAGGAAACCGGAGCACCCGGAGAAAACCCACGGATGCATGGAGAGAACATGCAAACTCCACCCAGAAAGACCCCGAGACCAGGATTTGAACCAGGGACCTCCTTGCTGAGAGGCAGCAGCTCTACCAGCTGCTCCACCCTGTTTCTGAATCATTCTCATCATTTCTCTAACATCTGTTTTTCAGCTCGTAACTCGTTCTGCACGTTGTTCTGTTTCACAACGTTCGGCTCATCCAGGACATTCCTGCTCTGACTCTTGGTGCTTGTACTGTTTGAAATGTTTAGCTGTCGGCCATGTTCTCATAATAGAAAATGAACAGAGCTCTCTTCACCTCCTTCAAACTCTTTGAGCTGTTTACAACCGGTTACAGCTCATTTCAGCTTTTCTTTTATTAGCTTTGTGCTAACTTTAGCTTTTTTCTGCTAATTTAAGCATTTTGTTCTTTTTCCACTAGTTTAAACTTTTATGGTCCTTTCTTTCTGCTAAATCCAGCTTGTTTTGGTTTTCAGCTAACTTGTAAGCATTTTTCTGCTAATTCTATCATTTTGTCCAGTTTTTTTTGTTGTTAAATTCTGTCTTGTGCTTCGTTCTAATAATTTAAACTTTTGTTCCTTTCTGCCTATTTTAGCCTTTTTTTTAAGCTTTTTCATATACTTATTTTTTAATTTCATCTTGTTCTGCTAATTTCAGATCCAGTTTTTGCTAATTTCAGATATTCTTTGTAATCTAATCAACCTCTCTTTAACGTATTTCAGCTTATTTTGCTTTAGGGACCTTTTTCTACACATTTCAGCTGTTTTTCTGCTGCTTTCAGCAAACTTCAGCTGTTCAAATTCAACTCTCATTAAGTGTTTAGTGATGAAAGCTTTCAGCCGCTCTCAGCTACAATCATTCAGACTGACTTTTCACAGGAAACACTCTCTGGTTTGATTTACTTCGCTCTGAAGGGTGTTGTTATTTTTTCATGTTATTTAGTTTTTCACATTAGATCAAATGTACGAAGAACAAACTTCTTTTCTGCCACTCATCTACAGCAAAGTTATCTTATTAAAAGTGGTTTGGTAAAAAGGCTGGGAACCGCTGTTAGAAAACATGAAGCAAACGTGCACAACCTACACCACACGTTGCGTCTGATCGAAGCTTTCTGTAGTTGGAGGCGATGGGCCAGATGTTTTGATGTGCAGGTTGTGTAGAAAGCTGGGAGTAAATGTGACCACCAGGAGGGTGAACTGAAACAGTTGGGAATAAAAGTGAACAGCAGCAGTTGGGGGAAGTCCTTACCCAACGTTTGAAAACACCACAGGTTCAGAAGAACACCTTGACACACACTGACTTCTCTAAAAAGATGTATTCAGATGATTAAAAACACAGGCTGCAGGCCTGCTACTCGATCCTTGAGGACAAAGGGAGCATGAGGTAAAGGCTGATATTTCTGTTACTCCACATACAACAATAATTCAAACATGATGCAGATGGTGGAACAAACTGTTGGTGTTCAGTCTCACACCCCATCCCAGCAGGGCAGAGGACACGTGCACTGTCCAATCGACTGGCTGCAAACAGAACAGCAACAACTGCAGTGGAGAAACAGCCCAAACTCTGAAAGTTGTGTCAACCCAGGGCAAGACGAGACAGCAGAGCGTCCCTGAGCACAGCAGTGCACAGCTCAATCACGTGCCGAGGACCGAGAGCACAGTCTGCCAGGGGAACGAGCAGACCAGCAGCAGGTCAGAAGAAGGCAGAAGCCGTGCACTGCAAAGGGCTGCAGCTGCAGCCAGTAACGCCACAGGAGCAGCAATGGACCTCAGATGAGCAGAAGCCAAGAACAGCAGAACACAAACAGCTTCTTCTTCTTTTATTGGCGGTTGGCAAACAACTGCAGGAGGCATTACCACCACCAACTGGTAAGGAGTGTGGACCGCATGACAAAACAAAAACCCTCTCTTTCCTTTTAGATCTTATCATACAACCTACACCGTTTTAAAAAATAAAATATAGCTTGATAGCCTCTGTTTCCTGAATCTTTCTGCAATAAATCAATAATGTCTCATTTCATTTTCATTTTACTAAGATGTCTAATCAACTTGTTTCTTTGAACCTGGTATCTCCTGCAATGCAAAATAATATGTTCTATGGTTTCCTCTTCTCCACACTCACATGTCCCTGTTTGATGTTTCCATATTAAACATAATGTGCTGTTCAGTCCAGTGTGCCAGTCGTGAAATAATCGTTTCTTCTCTCCTGTTTCTTTCGCTTCTTCTCCTTTCTCCAATTTTCCTTTGGATTTTATAAAACCACCGGCCTTTCCTTTCTTCCTCCCATAATTTTTGCCACTTTTCTTTCATTTTTTGTTTTATTATACCCTTTATTTCTGTTATACTAAACCCAACGTTAATATCAACCACATCCCGACCAGTGCTCTCCTTAGCCATCCTGTCTGCCTTTTCATTACCCCAAAACCCCGTGATGTGCTGGAACCCATATAAAATTTACTGTAATCCCCATCATGTTGATCCTATAGTGTTTGTTGTATTTCAATTAATATATCTGGTCTACTATCTGACTGGTTGTGTTGCAAACTGGACAATGATGAACTAGAATCTGAGCAGATGATTGATTTTAATGGTCTTACCTCTTCTACCCACTGAACTGCTAAAAGTAAAGCAGCATTTCTCCTGTATAAACTGATACTCCATCACTAACCCTTTTTCCTACTTTAATATGAAATTGTGGTACAATGAATGCTATCCCAATTTTATTAGTTGTATTTTTGATGCGTCTGTGTATATATGTACATAATTATAATACTGGTTAATGTATGCCTGTACTGTATATTTATCCATAATAAAAGATTTATTCTTGTTTTTCTTTTCTAATAATGAAAAATCTACTATAGCATCAGGGAGTACCCAAGGTGGTGTTGTTGGTAATGGAACTTTCTGACATATATCTAGTTGATCTAAATGGATTTCATTAACTTTGGCTTTTATCATCCACCCAAAGCTTTTGATTTGTTCCTTTTCCCAACCTGATTTAAGCACCTCTAATGTTGGATGATCATTTCTTTGTCCTTGTAAATTTGTCCAGTTTGATCTCTTATCTGTAAGATTTTTTACAACATTCATTATTTCTTCTTTGTCAGTTCCATTAAGAAAAATACTGTTGTCACAACTTATAACTGAATGGTTCACATTATTGTCTACTTTTGGTATTTTAGCAGCAAGGCTTGAAGTACAAAGAACAAGCAACAAAAGAAACAAATGGAAATCTTGGATAAACAAATTACATTTTTGGAATTAGACTTAAATAATAATGATGATCAAATAAAGCAGAGTGAATTGTTACGTTTGAGAACTGAATATAATAAATTATAAATATATAATAAATAGGCAGCAGCAAAAAGTTTAATGTGGTTAAAGCAATCTTATTATGACCAAGGAGAGAGAGCTGGGAAACTCTTGGCATGGAGAATTAAGAAAATACAAAGTGAAAGAGCAGTTAACAAGATAAAGACCTCCTCTGGCAGGGTAACAGTAGATCCATCTGAAATTAACAATAGTTTTAGGCAATTCTATGTTAAACTATATAAATCAGAGTGTAGCCACGCCTCGGAAGAACAAATATATTCTTAGATCAACTTCAGTTTCAGACACTCACAGAAGAGACAGAAAAGGAGTTGGACATAAACTGAAAGATTGAAGAAATTTCACAGGCCATACAGAGTATCAATAGTGGTAAAGCTCCTGGACCGGACGGCTTCCCCATTGAATTCTACAAAACTTTCAAAGAAAAACTTATAGTCCCACTCTTTAACATGTATGAAGAAGCATTTAGAAATGAAGTTCTCCCACCCACTCTGAGACAAGCAATGATCACATTGATATTGAAACCTGGTAAACCCCCCGAGGAGTGCTCTTCGTTTAGACCAATAAGTCTGATGGGGGTGGACACTAAAATACTCTGTAAAGTTTTAGCAAAAAGATTAGACCCCTTTATCTCACATTTAGTTCATAACGATCAAAACGGCTTTGTACCAAAACGTCAAGGGTTTCACAATATAAGGAGAGTCCTAAACATAATTCATGAGAAATTTGACGCTAAAGATACAGCTGTATTATCACTTGACACTCGTCAGGCCTTTGACAGAATTGAATGGTCAGATCTATTTAATGTTCTCCCGAGATATGGATTTGGATGCAATTTCCTCAAATGGGTTAAGCTGTTGTATACAATTCCCAAAGCCAGTGTTTGGACAAACAACTTAGCTTCCAAACCTTTCACTTTAGAACGTTCCACTCGCCAGGGTTGCCCGTTATCTCCAATGCTATTTGCTTTAGCTATAGAACCCTTGGCAATGATGATAAGAATGCGAACTGATTTATTTGGCATTCAGTTGGGAGACCAAGAGCATAGATTGGCATTGTACGCTGATGATCTGATAGTTTTTTTTGACAAGGCTGCCCGTTAGCATCCCAAATTTAATGCAACAAATAGAGTTGTTTGGGCAGCTCTCTGGCTACAAAATAAATGATTCAAAGTCCTCTATTCTATTTTTGAACAGGGATGAAAGACTAAACCCAGTTATACAAACCCCATTTATCAATGCAAGAGAGGGATTAGTGTACCTTGGTGTTAAAATTACCCCAGACATTAAAACAATCGTACCAACAAACTATGATCCTCTGGTCAGTGAAGTAAATGAGTCACTAAATAAATGGATGATAATGCCCATATCAATGATTGGCCGAATAAACATAATCAAAATGAATATATTACCAACATTTTTGTATCTGTTTCAGTCAATTCCTTTGCCTCTTCCAAAACAATGTTTTGATGGATTAAACTATTTTTAATAGATTTATTTGGAACAATAAAAAACCTAGAACAAGACTTTGCCTACTGTACCTGCCATATGAGAGAGGGGGGCTACAACTCCCTAATTTTAAATTGTATTATTGGGCCGCGCAGCTGCGCTCAGCCATGTTCTACTTTTCAACCGAAACACCCCCAGCGTGGACAAAAATTGAACAATTAGTAACAAACCTTAGATTAGATTTGTATTTGTATTCCGCAAGGCCAAAACAATTGATAAAAATGACAAAAAAACCCTTTTTAAAAAACACAATTGACGTTTGGTATAGGACCCATCAATGTATTGGAGATACTCCTTCCATTTCTCCTTTTTCACCTATTTGGGGGAATGGATATTTTAAGGCAGGAAGAGCTGACGGAGGTTTCAAAATCTGGGCAAATAAAGGTGTACAAAAACTGGCAGATCTCTATAAGGATGACAGGCTTCAGATGAACGGAAGTGAGTGAACGCTGGCGCGACTTGCTGCCGCTGCTCGCCGCAAATCAACGATTATTGGCAAAACTGTGTGTGTACATGGTCTAGCTTCCACTTTCCTGCTCTCATCGACCACCTGAGTCTTACCTGTCGCTGTTCATCTGTCCAAGCTGCCGACTCTTCTCCTACAATGCCAATTAGCAGGATATACACCTGGGCTGTGCTTCTCTGGACTCTCCTGGCACTCCTTCAACAACCTGTTACGGGTCTGATCCAGTACTCTGCTGCTGAGCTCCTCCGGCTGCGGTTTCATCCATCTGCACTTCCCCCTGCTTCGCTATTCATCTCGGATGCAACTCTTCTACCACGCCAGAAATACATCCACCGCGGACTTCGCCGGAACATCCAAGAGGACACGTCGAAATCCATAAAATCCATCTGGTCTACTTCTCGTCGTCACCGGCGTGCCTCCAACCGGGTTGTTGACCGCAGCGTGCTAGCTTACCCGGCCCGGTCAGCTAACGCTCCTGCAATGTCTGATAACTCCTCCGTAAACTTCGGTCTGCTTAACGTCCGCTCACTTACGGGCAAGGGACATCTCATTCAGGATCTCCTCACTGACCGTAAGTTTGATTTTTTATGCCTGACTGAGACTTGGCAACAACCGAATGATTTCTCTCAGCTCAATGATTCTACTCCACCGGGGTTTGTTTACATCTGTCAACCCCGTGGCACCGGCCGGGGAGGAGGTCTCGCGATAATTCACCGCGAGAA
>NC_056506.1:1168677-1171812 GCF_014905685.2 Nematolebias whitei | reverse complement strand
AGTCTCGCCATAGACTTCCAAAACATTTATGGGGAAACCAAACACCCAATCTCAAGTCGTTTGTCTAAAAGACAACAGACAATTGAACCAAACTATATTTTGCCATGTAAAGCTAACTTAAACCAAGTTAGAAATGGAAAAATAGTTTGGAACCCTTTTCTATAGGTATAAACCCCTGTAGTTACCCCTTTTCAGCATGTTCCACCCCTTAACTGGTAGTTGTAGCTGTTCCCAACCATAATAGCTTACACACCAGGTGCATATAGTTTAAGGCCTTATGTAAAATCCCCTTGATAAGCCCACCTTAAACCACATAATTGCATGACACATTTGAACCAGAACGGCACAGGCTGGACGTCGCCCAGAGACGACCTTCGCTGGAGGTGACCTGCAATCCTGACGTTGGTCTCCACTCTTCATCCAGTGGCCGCATCTTCAGTTCAATCCAAGGGTACCCCTCTGTATGCTGATTAATCAACACTTCCAATCGTTGTGGATTTACCGTTGTGGATTATATGACTTTTTCCAGTGGATTACAGACTCTGTTTCCAAGGGGTTAAAGCATTGCTACAATGGAATTACCAACAACATTATGGAATTATCATCAACAATGGAATTACCAAGAACATTGTGGAATTACCTTGACTTTGTTTTCCTTGCTGGATTACTTTTGACTTTTGTTTTCCTTGCTGGATTACTTTTGACTTTGGTCTTCCTTGCTGGATTACATCAAGCTCAAGGACATTCGAAGGCGTAAGTTCAAGTTTGGAATTCATCCCCATGGACAGGCGATGATTTCCAAAGGGGGGACTGTAGTGGACTAAGCCTGATGTCAAAACTGACCAGATGGACAGAAACTGTCATTTCATTGATTTGAATCCAGAAATACAGTTTGACCCATCCTGAGACTTTCTTTCTTGAATTAATCAAGTGAAAAAGACAATTCTCTATGATCATTACTATTTTACAAATGTTTTGATAATCAAATTGTGTTAGTTCAAACAATGTTTACATGTTGAAGTGAACTACTCATTATTATTTACTTAAACAGTAGTAATGATTTTTATTCCTCAATTCAAAGTGAAATCAAGTTAGAGTACATTACAGAGTAATGATTCAATTTCTTGATCGTCTGCTTTGAAAGTGAGCAAATTTGTAAGTGTGTTAAAGTTCAAGCTTCGGTCAACTAAGAAGTTTACAGAAAAGAAATGTCATGTTTAACTTTTACAGCAAGATATTTGGTGAGCGACGCCACGAAGTCTGGTTTTTCCATGATATCTTTCTGTCTGTTCTTAAACAATCCTTGACTTTCCATAACACCTTACATCACAAACCACACCTCTGCTTTGGTCCATCCACCAATCAAAAAGCTCTCAAATGAACCGGAAGTGACCCTTCATAAAAAGGTTGGCACTTCCTAGTTCAAGGGGAAGAGTTCCAGAAGAGTTCTGGTAGAGAGTTCAAGAGTTTTGGAATCCAGAATGCAGAGAGTTTGGGAGTTCATGAATGCAAAACGCAGGCATTCATGGATGCTGCTAAGCCAAACAAGCTGAACCAGAGACGATTTTGGGAATTATAACTTCTGTTTGGATAACCTCGCACGGCTCTCGAAGTATTTGGCTGTTCTCACTGAGACGCTGAACAGTGGTTGGAAGTGAGACTCCACGCCGGAACTGATCTATCTTCAGAAAAGGTAAAAGTTGACCTTCACCAAAAGTGTACTGTTTGGGACAAGCTGAGTTCCGAAGGAGCGTGCACGTTCTGGTTAAAACAAACAAATTCCCTCACACATCTCTCTGTAAGATAAATCTCAATTTTCTATCTTTAAACTCTCCTTTCTTCCAGAAAATCAATCATCGCCGTGTGAATTGATGTCTGCTGTTCTGCTGAAAAGTGAAAACAATTGCCGTATTGTTCTCACTTCCTGTAAAATTAATTATGTTGTTCTGGTATTCTACCAAATTAATATAAACAGTGTGCTATAAAACGCTTTATTCTGTTTATACTTCTATTGGTGGCCCGGAACGTGCTCATAAATGGACTGTGTATGCGTGTAATAATTGATTTTACATGTTGGCATGAAAAATAACAGAGTGTAACTGTGTTGAACGCAGCGTGCTGAAACGCAACGCTTGAAGTCAAAACGCTGCATGTTTACGCTGTGTTGAGCTAGTGATGTTTTGAAGCTGAAATTCAGTCATTTAGTCTTTTTAAAGCTGAAATTGTACGTCTGTTATGTGTAACATAAGCTGGCTTTGAGCTGTGGAAACGCTGTATTCTGTTTAAAGACGGTTCAGACGTGGTTCTGGTACCGGCTCGGTTCTGAAAAAGTTCGAACGAGTTGTTTAAATAGCTAGAAAGACGTTTTTGAGACCGGGGCGCCCACTCCGTGCTGCTGGGAGCTTATTGATTACATCTTTTAACAGAAAAAAGTGCATTTTGACAGTTTAAAAGACAAAAAGTTGACGGACTTGTTCAAATAAATCTAACATGCTAGCTGGGGAAAACGCTGCGTGATTGGCCGAATTAGCTGCTGTGGAGCGCTCTGATTCGCTGAGAAGTGAATGACGTGCCTACGTCATTTCCTCTCACCCCCGTGCTGCTTTGTCATTGGCGGATTCAGTCACGTGACCCGGAAATGAAAACTCGTTTTCATAGGGAATAAAATCTGCTTTTTAAAGCTGAAAAGCGCTTTAAAAGTTGATTCTGATCCACTGCTCCGTGTCTTCGAAGCATAATTGTTAAAATTTTGCCACGTTAGAGTTTAAAATCCGTCATTAAATGATGTTTTTGAACAACGCTAGCGATGCTAATTTAAAGCTAACAGCTAACGACCGGGTGAGTGACGTGTCACGTCACTTCCTCCATGTCGGAAATGAGCTCGGTTGCAACCGAGAGCTTCGCTGTGCTTAAAATCACTAAATGTAACTTGCCACATGTCCCAGAAAACTCATGTTCATGCTAAGAAGTCGTGCTTGTTGAGAAAACGCCACGTTTACGCTTCAACCGTTCAGAAATGTTGATTTTAACCGAGTTTAGCCGAAGCTAACTTTAAGCTAAGCGGCTAAAAACAGGATGTCAACCGAACGTCACAGGAAGTCGTCATAGACTCCTGCTGGTAGAAAGCTAAACACT
>NC_056506.1:1167419-1168577 GCF_014905685.2 Nematolebias whitei | reverse complement strand
ACTTTGAATTGAGGAATAAAAATCATTACTACTGTTTAAGTAAATAAAAATGAGTAGTTCACTTCAACATGTAAACATTGTTTGAACTAACACAATTTGATTATCAAAACATTTGTAAAATAGTAATGATCATAGAGAATTGTCTTTTTCACTTGATTAATTCAAGAAAGAAAGTCTCAGGATGGGTCAAACTGTATTTCTGGATGCAGATCAATGAAATAACAGTTTCTGTCCATCTGGTCAGTTTTGACATCAGGCTTAGTCCACTACATATTGGTGGCCCGGAACGTGCTCATAAATGGACTGTGTATGCGTGTAATAATTGATTTTACATGTTGGCATGAAAAATAACAGATTGTTAGCTGTATTGAACGCAGCGTGCTGAAGCTGCCGCTTGGAGCTAGACGCTGCATGTTTACGCTGTGTTGAGCTAGTGATGTGTTGAAGCTGAACTTGTGAGTCATTGAGTCCTTTTAAAGCTGAAATTGTACGTCTGTTATGTGTAACATAAGCTGGCTTTGAGCTGTGGAAACGCTGTATTCTGTTTAAAGACGGTTCAGACGTGGTTCTGGTACCGGCTCGGTTCTGAAAAAGTTCGAACGAGTTGTTTAAATAGCTAGGAAGACGTTTTTGAGACCGGGGCGCCAACTCCGTGCTGCTGGGAGCTTATTGATTACATCTTTTAACAGAAAAAAGTGCATTTTGACAGTTTAAAAGACAAAAAGTTGACGGACTTGTTCAGATAAATCTAACATGCTAGCTGGGGAAAACGCTGCGTGATTGGTTGAATTGGCTGCCGTGGAACGCTCTCATTGGCTGAGGGACGTGTCAGTCAGTGACCCGGAAATGAAAACTCGTTTTCATAGGGAAATAAAATCTGCTTTTTAAAGTTCAAAAACGCTTTAAAAGTTGATTCTGATCCACTGCTCCGTGTCTTTGAAGCATAATTGTTGAAATTTCGCCACGTTTGAGTTTAAAATCCGTCATTAAATGATGTTTTTGAACAATGCTAGCGATGCTAATTTTAAGCTAACAGCTAACGACCGGATGAGTGACGTGTCACGTCACTTCCTCCATGTCAGAAATGAGCTCGGTTGTAACCGAGAGCTTTGCTGTGCTTAAAATCACTAAATGTAACTTGCCACATGTCCCAGAAAA
>NC_056506.1:1159480-1167319 GCF_014905685.2 Nematolebias whitei | reverse complement strand
GCTGTGCTTAAAATCACTAAATGTAACTTGCCACATGTCCCAGAAAACTCATGTTCATGCTAAGAAGTCGTGCTTGTTGAGAAAACGCCACGTTTACGCTTCAACCGTTCAGAAATGTTGATTTTAACCGAGTTTAGCCGAAGCTAACTTTAAGCTAAGCGGCTAAAAACAGGATGTCAACCGAACGTCACAGGAAGTCGTCATAGACTCCTGCTGGTAGAAAGCTAAACACTACCCCCTCCTGGGAAACTTGAGATCACAGTTTCACTTCAGTTTTAGGTATTTTAGTGAAATTAAACGTTTTTTCTTTCTGTAAGGCATTTTTGAGTTGATAAACGTTCCTCAAAGCTGAATAATCACTGTTATCTTGCATTTAAAAAGTATTTCAGGTATTTATGCAGACAGGCATTTACCAAAAAACTTTATTCACTGGTAATTCCTTATAAAAAGGTACAAAATAAAAGTTAGAAACTTTTTAAAAAAAAGGTGAACAGAAACAGATATTCACAGAGTTGATAAAGTTTACTCATTTGCTTGAAAGATAATACACGTTTAATTGCAAAATCACTAAATAAGAGTAAATATATCAGGAAAAAGAGACTTTTCTGATTTTATTTACCACCTAAACAAATACATCTTCCTATTTAATTTTAAATAGAGGATGAGACAGGAGGACAGGAGTAATAACAGTTTTTCTGAAGAAAGACTGATTAATCCTGACACATCATCAATTTTTCTTTTTCTTTTCACCACTTGGTTCTATGAGTAACTGTTAAATAGCAAATTTCTGGAACAGAACGGTTTAAAAAGTGCCTTTAAACTGATTTGCTGTGAGACTTTTTAGAAAAATTGCAGGTTTATAAAAATTCAGTGCTTTAGAGTAAAATACATTAAGAGAGCTTGGTAATCTAGTATCTGTTAAGAAATAAGCATGTTAAGTAACACTGCCAGAGAAGCATTTACTTAAGAATATTCATGAATTGGGGTAAAACCTATAGGTGCCCACATTTGAATAAGTTGACTTATTCAACTATATTTCAGTCTGTTAATGCCTGGCACGAAGATTGGCTGAACATGACGTTACCATGGGTATGGGTGGTCCCTGGTTTGCCCCACTTCGAAGGTGACTTTGTACAGAGTATACCAGGACTTACGCAGGCCTGATGGGACCATATTACTCAGACATGTATGTGCAGAGGCTGCCCAAACCAAACGAGCTACTCAATGCACCAAAAGGCGATTTTAATAAAATTGGCAAATGTGTAGCCGGACGAATTTTCCTTAGCCTTAATAACTCAGTGTGGGAGAGTAGCGGGGCGTCACCTAGATGCAGACTGTGGGAAACAGAAGTAGCAGTCATGTCCACCTGGCGCTATGATTGTACGGAACTAAAGAAAGAAAAGACGATCAAAATATTGCTCCAAGCCTGGCACGAGTATCACCATAGAGATGACTCACGTACCTGGTGGGGATTTCAGGAGGAAGAGATAAGAGAATGGGTGGTCCCTTGTTTAAAACACTCCACCAACTATTGGATTAGGGATCAATTTTTAGCTACAGTTTACTCCAAAGAGCAGGATATATGGTCAAATGCTTTATATCGCCCCAACAGGTATGTCAGCCCGAGGCCATGACAAATGTTTTGTAATAGGAAAAAAGATGTGTGTACAGTTAGCTTGGCCTGCAGGCCTTGTTACGAGTTGCCCGGATGGGAAACTTACTGTTGAAATCATTATAAAGAAGAATTCACAACTCATGCAGCTGAGGTAGTGTGGAAAAAGTATAGTGACGGAAAATGGAGAAGATCCGTACCCAACGGTACAAGTTGCTCTAACATTAATTAGGGGAAATACCTCTTTAAACAGTCTGGTTGGGATGGGATCTAGCAGGCATGTGGATGGTTTGGATGACGTTATTATTTTTGACAATTCAGAGAGTTCAACAGGACAAAAACTGTCCAAACAAATCAAGCTCTAGTGAAATTTTTAAAGTTGCCTCATTTGACAGGGGACTAGAGATAGTAGAAGGAAGGATGGTTTGCATTTTCTCTCTAATTGAAATAATCTTATTTATAAAGAATCTCATGAAGTCACCACTACTTATAGTTGTAAGGATACATGGTTCAACTGAAATGGGACTTTTAATTAGTCTAGCAATAGTACTAAACAGAAACCTAGGGTTATTTTTATTCTCCTCTATTAAAGATGAGTAATATAAAGTTCTAGCGTTACGGAGGGCTTTTTTTTATATGTTAGCAGACTATCTTTCCAATTTAAATAAAATTCTTCAACATTTGTAGAGTGCCATTTTCTCTCCTGGTTGCTAGATGCTGCTTTAAAGTATGTATTTTAGAATTGAACCAAGGAGCCAGTGTCCTCTGATTGATTACTTTCTTTTTCAGTGGAGCAATTTTATCAAGTGAAGTTTGCATTGAAGTTGTAAGATGATCAACTAGATGATCTAAGTCACTGTTCTCTGATGCATTACTCTGCAAGACAGAGGAAAACATTGATAGTAAATTACTTGAAAAAATTGTAGAAACCCAACTCAGATCCTGGTTCTTTCAGTTACAGATTTCTGATCCCTTTCAGTTGGTTTTCTAAAACACCATTCCACTGAAACTGCTCTAGTAAAAGCCCACAATGATCTGTCAATGGCTGCTGATGAAGGAAAATGCTCTGTGTTGGTCCTGTTAGATCTTAGTTCTGCCTTTGATACCGTTGACCACACAACCTTATTAAACAGACTGAAGGTTGTGGCTGGTATTTCTGGCTCAGCTTTGAACTGGCTCACATCATACCTATCTCACAGAACTTTCTGCATCAAGACGGACAGGTTCTCCTCTGATTATGCCCCCTTAACTTGTGGGGTGCCACAAGGCTCAATTCTGGGTCCACTTTTGTTTTCCTTTTATATTATCCAACTTGCTGGCATTATTCAATCCTTTTCTGATATTTCCTATCACATTTATGCTGATGACATTCAGTTGTATTTTTCATTTAGACCACACCAGCTGGATAAATTGGCCATCCTTGTCCAATGTTTGTCCCATATCAGTGACTGGCTTGCCAGTAACTTCTTGGTTTTAAACACCAGTAAGACAGAGACTTTGATTACTGCTCCTAATCACTGTTGAGGGAGACCAGTTTTCCCTCTGCGTGTTTGTTTGATCGGACAGGTACTGCTCTGGAGACTTCACCTTAGTTTTATAGGATTTGTTTTAAAGAAAATTAAAGCAGAAGACAGAACACAAAAATAGAACACAGACTGAAATGCATTTCAGGAGACAGACAGAGTATTTCACCTTGAGGTCATTAAAGATGGCTACCCAGGAGTGTGTCTAACTTTACTTCCTCATTACACAATGTTATAAACCTTTCCTAAGCCTGTCCCCCTTTGGGGGAGGATCTTCTTTCGATTGGATAATCATCTGCTCACTCATACTGTTGCCATGACATCGAGCTCCTCCTATGCCCCTTCTCCTCAGAGTGATGAAATGGTTTAACTATCAGTATCTTTTGGGAGAGTTTCTAACTGCCCCTAGAATGTGAAACCCCACACCCGTCTTTGTTTAAAACAAGTTACCCCACATTACTCGTTGTCCAAAACAAATTACATCATACTACCACACCCACCTTGTCTCTATGTGTCAACACATCTATAATGAAAGGGAGTAAACACCATAAACTGATTAATTTAATTGACTTTAAACCCACTATAAGTAAATAAGTAATTTCCCATTTCCATATCACCTTCACCCAAAAATCAATCAGAAAATTGCCTCCCTCTGCCCAGTAGCTAAATCAAAAGTAAAAAATATAGGAGTAACAGTTGACTCGTCATTAGGCTTTGAGTCTCACATTAGAGCTATTTCCCGTTCTTATTTCTTTCATTTAAGAAACATTTCTAAAATACAACCTATTGTCTCCAGAGTTGACCTATAGAAAATTATTCACGCTTTTGTGTCATTGTGTCTGGACTACTGTGTGTTCCAGACGTGGTTCTGGTTCTGACCCGGCTCGGTTCTGATACGTCGAACGAGTTGTTTTAAATGGTTGGAAAGACGTTTTTAAGACCGGAGCGCCGTCTCCGTGAAGCTCAGAGTTGATTCGTTACATTTTTAACAGAAAATAGAGCATTTTGACAGTTTAAAAGACGAAAAGTTGACGGACTTTTTCAGGCTAATGCTAACAAAGATAGCTGAAATGGCGATCTGTGATTGGTTGAAAACGGCCGTGTGGAAAGCCATGATTGGCTGAGAGACGTGTCTGTCGTCACTAAATCTGATGTCAGCGATGTAAAGCCCACCCCCGTGCTGTTTTGATTGGTAGATTCAGTCACGTGACCCGGAAATGAAGCTCGTCTTCATAGGGAATTTCAATCTGCTTTTTAAATTTGAAAAACGCTTTACAGTTGGATTCTGATCCGCTGCTCCGTTTCTTTGAAGCCTAATCGCTGAAACTTTGCCATGTTTGAGTTTGAAATCCGTCATTAAATGGTGTTTTTGGACCACGCTAGCCGATGCTAATTTTAAGCTAACAGCTAACGACCGGACGTGTGACGTGTCTACGTCACTTCCTCTGATGTCAGGTTGTAAGGCTTGGTTGCACCGAAGCCTTTTCTGTGCTTAAAATCACTAAATGAAGCTGCCACATGTCCCCAAAACTCATGTTCATGCAAAGAAGTCGTGCTTGTTGAAACAACGCCACGTTTTAGCTTGAAATACGTTCAGAAATGTTGATTTAACCGAGTTTAGCCGAAGCTAATTTTAAGCTAAGCGGCTAACGACAGGATGTCAACAGAACGTCCACAGGAAGTTGTCATAGGCTCCTGCTGGTAGAAAGCTAACACTGCCCCCTCCTGTGGAAACTTGATATCACAGTTTCACTTCGTTTTTAGGTTAGTTTGAGTGAAATTATACGTGTTTATCCTAATGCTACGGGCATTTTTGAGTTAATAAACGTTCCTCAAAGCTGAATTATTACTGTTATCTTGCATTTAAAAAGTGATTAAGGTATTTATGCAAGAAAGGCATTTACCAATACTTTTTATTCACTGGTAATTCCTCAAGACAGAGGTGCAAAATAAAAAATTAGAAACTTTTTTAAAAAAAGATACAGTTCAGATATTCACAGAGTAGATAAAGTTTACTCATTTGCTGAATAGGTAATACACGTTTACTTGCTAGATCACTAAATAAGAGTAAACTTATCAGAAAAAAGAAACTTTTCTGTTTAAGTTACCACCTAAAAACTACATCTTCCTATTTAATTTTTAAATAGAAGATAATGGCAGGAGAAGAGTAATATAACAGTTTTCCTGTTTCACCCAACCTGGGTTGATGAGTAACTGTTAAAATAGCGAATTTCTGGAAGTGAACGGTTTAAAAAACGTTTTAAACTGATGTTGCTGTGAGACTTTTTAGAAAAATTGCAGGTTTATTAAGTTCAGTGCTTTAGAGTAAAAAACACAAAAAAGCTTGGTAATCTAGTATCTGTTAAAAAATAAGCACATTAAAAGTAACACTGCAGAGAAGCATTTACTTAAATATTCATGAATTGGGGTAAAACCTATGACAGGTGCCATTCCTCTGGATAAGTTGACTTATAACAGTACTTTTGTGTAAATCCAGAGCTAAAATAGTATGAAACTCAATGACACTTGAATACAAATATTTACCTGTAAAATATCTGAAGCTGGCAACTGTTTTAACCAGATAAAGTGCTACACAGTGAATAACCATGACAGGTGTGATAGAAAAACATTTTGATCCTTATGAGATGAAGGACTGTTTAGAGAGAGCGTTGACGCTGCTCACAGGATCCTTGCATCCATATGGCAAACAGGTGGACAGCATGAACCCAAAAGAGTTATTGGACAATCTGAAGGAGGTTGCAGAGAGTGTGACCTCTACAGAAATTACAAGGTCAAGTTATGAAAAGCTGGCTAAAATGGCAATGTTGCTGAAAGAATCATTCTATACAGTGGTTGAGAAAACTGATGGCCTTGCAATAAGGTTAAACAGTGAAAAAGAGTTAGTTCAGGAAATTGAAGAACACTTCCTTCAATTTAAAAGTGAACACGAAGTCCTCACAAAAAAACATTCTGAACAGATGTTTCAATCACAGCAAGATGCACGTGCAGAAGTTGATTCACTGAATAGCAAAATACAGTTACTTAATGCATCACTATCTGAAGCTAGGGATGCTAAAGAGCTGTTGTCCAGAGAATACTTTGCATTAAGATGGGATCACGTCGTGACAGTGTCACAAGTGTCCCGCTGCAAAGCTGAGATAGATGTGCTTAAGACACAACTTTGCCATGCAGAAAGGAAAGGTGGTGAGAGGTGTGGACAGGATGTGGAGACACACTGGGTTTCAAACCCAAATCTCCTCACATCATACACCCCTCCATACATACCTAAAGTGGTAGGGACAGACCTGAACAGGTTTTCACTACCAAACATGCAACAGAGAGCATTGAAACTTCCACTTTCAATAGATGTTCTGCTAAAACTCTCAAAATATGTATAACGCTTTGTACCTGGACCGATGGGTTCAACTGGAACAAAAGCGTACCTGAAAGATCTGGAGTTCAGATTGAGATCTTATCCTAATGCTACGGTTGAGGATAAGATCAGTCTGATAAGGCTCACTTCGGACAGAGAGGTGTTCACCTTCATCGAGCGTCTACCTGATGCAACGAGAAAGGATTACAACCTTCTGTGTGAAGCTTTGATCAGAGAGTACGACCCCTGCACGGGACCTGCTGGTTTCCCAGCTGCTGACAAGGTCACGCAGGGCAAGAATGAACATCCAAAGATTTATTACAAAAGAATCTTCCAAGCTTATTTTGGTTACAGAAATGAAACCGGAATGGAGGAAGAAGAAGGTTTTAAATATGTTTTCAGCAAAAATCTCCACACTGATTTTAAAAGATCAGTACAAATGATGGCGAATTTCAGAGAAAAATCCATCAATAAGATTAAACAGTGTGCTGTGAATGTGTTTGAGGCATGTTCTCATGCTAAGACGCCCATAGAGGTGTTTCCTGGTATAAAGGTTAAACCCCACTCCCTAGAAATGGAAGGATGGAGTGCATCGCCTCCACCTCCTGAAACAGGCGAGAAAAGGCAGTATTTTCAAACTAACAAACCGCGTAATGAAGGTGCACGCTGGGACAGAAAAGCTCCTCTTTCAGAGGATGGACGTGATTATCGTAAATGGGGTATGCGTAGGACGCAAAGATATGGGATCCAAGAGGACCCATATTATCAGGGGAAGTTAGAAAAGGAACCCCCAAAAGACGTACCTAGCCGTCTCCCACCTCGGACGAAACGAACCGAGGCGATAAAATCACAAAAGTTCCAGATACAATGCCCTACACCTCTGAGCTCAGAAGAGACAGAGAAACTACAAAGGTTTTTAGAAACTTTGAAAAACGCTGAAATGGGAATCCATCCTGGAACACTATGTAGTGATGTGATCGCTACTAAATCTGAAGGCGCGAATGACAACATTACAGATGTCGGTGGAACGCACCAAGACATTGCTGTCGTTGCCTCCAACAACCCCTCATCGGACGAAGGGGGGGTAAACTCACACACAAACGATGATGAGTCATTGCAAGCTGAACACTCAGAACCTGATTTTCATGATTTTGAACTAGGCATTCCAGTTCTGGGAGGACTCCCAGATAACCTGGTACCGAGTCAAGAAGCTAGGCCAGTATGTTTCACGAAACCAACACCGGCCATAGCTCTTTTCTCAACCAGTGACGTCGACCAAGGGCCTCAAACCTATGGTGTCTTACCCATAGACAGGTCCGACGACTCAGAAA
>NC_056506.1:1149180-1159380 GCF_014905685.2 Nematolebias whitei | reverse complement strand
TCCCAGTTCTGGGAGGACTCCCAGATAACCTGGTACCGAGTCAAGAAGCTAGGCCAGTATGTTTCACGAAACCAACACCGGCCATAGCTCTTTTCTCAACCAGTGACGTCGACCAAGGGCCTCAAACCTATGGTGTCTTACCCATAGACAGGTCCGACGACTCAGAAAAGGATTCGTTGGAGCTCCCCAAGGAGGAAGAACCCTCATCAGTCTCATCACAGATTGAACAGGTGGTCGCCCAAGCCGACACTCTGACATCTGATGAAGAAAGAGACAAAATTCGCCAAGTTCTTTTAAAATATGAAAAGTCATTTTCAACTGACCCAGACAGCATCCAACTTCAGAAGTTGGATGATCCTGCAATCAACTCGATGATACTGTATCTGACTGACCCAGACAAATACACTCCATCGAAAGGTGAACTGGATTCCAATCCAGACCCTAAAGTCCTCTTTCAGCTGCGCAAACAGTTAAAACTACTCAAGGACAGCCTAACTTTAGCTCATGGAGCGACGTCCTCACCCGTGTTCGCGGTCTCCCATGACCGAAGGGGGGTGACGCCAGTTAGGATAATGCTACCAGACGCGATAACGTGAGCAAATCTGACATCCAGAGTGAGTGGCGCACCGAAATGTCGTTTTCAAGTTGTTTAATCACTGCTTTTGTCAATGTTGAAATGTTATTTTACTGGTTGCTTAGTCACTGTTTTTGTCGATGTTGAGACATCGTTTAATTGGTTTTTGGTATTGTTTCTGAACACCCCAAGCAAGAATGAATTTTGTGTGTAGTTAAGTTAGAGACTAGGAGGCCTTTAACCATGCCAACATGCAGTTCATTCGTTAAATTGCAATCTTTGCGGAGTCAATGTATATTATTGCTACCTTAAGTACCATAATCTACATTGGTCTCACAACGCTTAAGCCGAACCTACTCGAACAATTCTATTCGGGGGGATAGCTAATTCTTTTTGATGAGTCTCGCCATAGACTTGCAAAAACATTTATGGGGAAACCAAACACCCAATCTCAAGTCGTTCGTCTAAAAGACAACAGACAATTGAACCAAACTATATTTTACCATGTAAAGCTAACTTAAACCAAGTTAGGAATGGAAAAATAGTTTGGAACACTCTTCTGTAGGTATAAATCCCTATAGTTACCCTTTTCAGCATGTTCCATCCCTTAACTGGTAGTTGTAGCTGTTCCCAATCATAATAGCTTACACACCAGGTGCATATAGTTTAAGGCCTTATGTAAAATTCCCTTCATAAGCCCACCTTAAACCACATAATTGCATGTCACATTGAACCAGAACGGCACAGACTGGACGTCGCCCAGAGACGACCGTCGCTGGAGGAGACCTGCAATCCTGACGTTGGTCTCCACTCTTCATCCAGTGGCCGCATCTTCAGTTCAATCCAAGGGAACCCCTCTGTATGCTGATCAATCAACACCTCCAATCGTTGTGGATTTACCGTTGTGGATTATATGACTTTTTCAATGGATTACAGACTCTGTTTCCAAGGGGGTTAAAGCATTGCTACAATGGAATTACCAACAACATTATGGAATTATCATCAACACAATGGAATTACCAAGAACATTGTGGAATTACCTTTGACTTTTGTTTTCCTTGCTGGATTACTTTTGACTTTTGTTTTCCTTGCTGGATTACATCAAGCTCAAGGACATTCGAAGGCGTAAGTTCATGTTGGAATTCATCCCCATGGACAGGCGATGATTTCCAAAGGGGGGACTGTAGTGAACTAGGCCTGAGGTCAAGTCCTGACATTAAGGACCTTATGGGACAGAAACTGTCATTTCATTGATTTGAATCCAGAAATACAGGTTGACCCATCCTGAGACTTTCTTTCTTGAATTAATCAAGTGAAAGAACTCTCTTTTCTATTATCATTACTATTTTACAAATTTTTTGATAATCAAATTGTGTTAGTTCAAACAATGTTTAAATGTTGAAGTGAACTACTCATTTTTAAATCAACTGTGAAACAGTAATAACGATTTTTAATCCTCATTCAAAGTGGAAATCAAGTTGGAATATGTTACAGAGTAATGATTCAATTTCTTGATCGTCTGTTTGAAATGAGCAAGTTGTGTAAGTTGGTCAAAGTTCAAGTTTCGGTCAACTGCAAGTTTACTGAAAAAGAAATGTCATGTTTAACTTTTACAGCAAGATACTAGAGAATTGACTCCACGGAGTCTGAGTTCTTCATAATATCTTCTGTCTGTTCTTAAACAATCTTAATCTTTTTCCTTGACTTTTCATAACACCTTACATCACAAAACACACCTCTGTTTTGGTCCATCAACCAATCAGAAAGTTTTCAAATGAATCGGAAGTGAGCCCTTTTAAAAGGTGCAACACTTCCTAGTTCACGGTAGATGAAGAAGTTCTGCAGGAGCTCGAGCAGTTCTGCAGTTCTGAAACTCGGCAGTTCCAGAGTCCAGAATGCTGGAATGCAGAATGCTGGAATGCAGCATGCTCAGGACATCTGCAACTAAGCTGGACGAGAGAAGTTCAGAGGAATTATGAAGTCTGTTCTGGATGATCTCACGACTCCGAACGGTTCCCTACTGTCCTTACGGAGACGCTGAAAAGTGGCTTGAAGTGGAACTTTACGCCGGAACTGACATATCTTCAGAAAGGTAAAAAGTCGATCTTCAACCAAAGTGTACCGTTGGGTTAAGCTGGTCCAAAGGAGCGTGCTGTCCAGGTTAAAACAGACAAATTCCCTCACCCACCTCTCTCCAGATAAACTTCATTTTCCATCTTTAAAATTCTTCTATCCTGCTAGCAAATCATTCCAGATAATTTTTAGAAATGTCTGAAGCAAAGTTTTTCAACCACCGCCGTGTGGTTAATGTCTGTGCGAAGCTGGAAGCAAGGTTTTCAACCATCGCCGTATGGTCTTCCTTGTAAAACTTGCTAAATAAGCTGTTGTTATTTTCAATTTTTGCCAATTAATGTAAATGTGTGATGTGTTAAACTTGATTCTGTTAATAAATGACCCACTGTCGTTGGTGAGTCAAAGATAATTAACGTTTCCGTCCACATTTTTAATTATTCAATGCACGTACATTATACAGTCCAGAAAAATGAAAGAATCCGTTTAATTTATGAATATATATCAGCATATGTTCATTCTACAATGCCCTTTTTACCTGCCTGGACAAGTCTTCTGTTTCACGTCTACAAGTAATACAGAAAGCAGCTGCCAGACTTCTCACCAAATCCAGCAAATACTGTCACATCACCCCGGTTCTATTATATTCACTACACTGGCTCCCATTCGAGTTTAGAATCTGTTTCAAAGTTCTTGTGCTGATGTACAGAGCTGTAAATGGTTCCTGTGTATCTTTGTCAGCTTTTAACCAAATACTCTGCTGCTCGTGGCCTTCGCTCCCAGTCACAGAACCTCTTGGATGTTCCATGTATGCGGCTGAAAACTAAAGGGTACAGGGCCTTACAGTCAGTGGCTCCAAGGCTGTGGAACAGTTTGATCTGCAACTTCGTTCTGCTGACTCTGTGGAAGTTTTTAAAAAGCAACGGAAAACACTTTTATTCTCCGAGGCTTTTATGTCATGATTTTATTGTGCTTCTGGTAGTTCTTATGCTTGTTTTATTGTTTGTGTATTTTAGCGTTGATTTTATTGTACAGCGCTTTGTGATTTTATGTCTGTGATAAGTGCTTTATAAATAAATTTTACTTCACTTCACCACTCGCTCCCCACGAGATCGAATGCTTCTCTCCCTCCCTCTCCGCTTTGCTTTGCTGCTCTGTCTGTCTGTAAGATTCTCTTGCATTTCTTCCAAACCATAAATATGGACTTGTTTCGACCAGTTGGTCCCTTATCTCAATTTACAACATTTCTTCTAAGAGAAGACAGGCTTTGGGCGAGCCGATTTACCCTGTTGGCACGTACGTAGCTGGATATCTCATCGACTGGAAAACTTGATGATGTGTCTATCTCTGCTGCCATCTGTGGATTTTAAGGACGTATATTTAATTGGATTTTCGATAACTGATTCCTACTTTTTGGATTCAGCTGGTGCTGGTTTTATCTACAATCAAGGAAGTCGTCAGCAGCAAATTTGGACCCGATCACGCTGCTTGCCTTTATGATGGCTTGGTTCATGTCTGGAGTACCCGGACTCAAATGCTTTGGGCTGAATGAATCAGATCTTGGGGATTTTTACTCAGACACGTTTCCATCTGTGTTGGCCATGTTAATTTGGACATTTCGGAACCGAGTGGACCAACACAGACTCAAGGTTGATGTCATTTTCCGCCTGTCCCCAAAACAAATGTGTGTTTATCTAAATTTTGGTCGCCTTGGTTGTCCTTGAATGTGTAGTAAACTAGACCTCCGACATCAATCTGTCTCTGAAGACCTTCAGGGGACAGGAACTGTTGTTTCATTGATTTGAATCCAGAAATACAAATTATCTCATCAAGAGACTATTTAATTGTATCCTGAATTAATCAACTGAAAGAACACTTCTTTTTTATATTATCATTACTATTTTAGGATATCTTGATAATCAAAAGTGTGTTTAGTTCATACAATTTCTAATGTTGAAGTAAACCACTCATTTAAATCAACTGTGAAACAGTATTAATGATTTTTAATCCTCATTAGACTTAGATCATACAAGTTAACTGTATATTTACGAAGTAAGTGTGCATTTTATTCTTCTGTCTGAATGAGGAGTGGATTTGATGTCGGTCAAAAGTCAGAGAATAAGTTATGAGAACAAAGTGCCTTGTTTTTAAAACTCTCAGACAGTAAATAAGAAACTGGCACCTGCAAAGTCTGTCATTTCTTCAAAATATTTTCCTGTCTGTACTAACCATTCTTAAAAACATTTCTGCTGTCTGTTGACTTCTAATAACCCTCTGACATCACTAAAACACCACCCCTGCTGGTTGTGTTAACCAATCAGGAAATACCAAGTAACAGGAAGTGGATACCCTTTAAAAGTCAACACTTCTTGGAACTATTCAGTCTTCCTGGAACTTTGTCTTACAAGTCTTCCTGGAACTTTCAGTCTAGGATGAGACTCAGTCTTACTGGAAGACTCAGTCTTACGGCGAGTCGTACAAGAACTTTCAGTTCTTACTGAAAGTTTGTTTGGAGTTCTGGCTGGGACTGCAGTCTTGCTGGAGTCTTACAGCTGAACTAAGGAGCTGATGGATTTGACCATGTGCCAAGGGTCCCTCCATTTCAGCGGAGTCACAGCACGCCTCGCTGTGAACTCACCCCGAGCATTAAATGCTCTCAACTTCTAAGGAAGCTTATTCTGTTGAACGGAGTACTTCGCCACGACTTCTGACGATTCCCAGCCACTCTGACCGGAGACGCTGAAAGGGAGCGTGAAATGGACCTCTGTACCGGAGCTGATTTATCTTCTGCAAAGGTAGAGAGTCGTCACCCTGAATGTACCGAGGGCTGAGCTGGGGTCGGAGGAAGGGTGCCATTCCGGGTCAAAACATTTTCCTTCCTCCATCTAAATCTCCTCTTTAAATCTAAAACTTCTTTACTCCTTCTCTATAAACCTCTGCACCAGTAAATCAAGCTAGGTGCCTTCAGCGATGAATTATTCTCATCAGTAATTGTCTGTTGTCTTGTTATTTGAACTTGCTAAGTTTATTAATCAGAAACAGATCAGCAAATCAAGTGTACATGTTTTGATGTTAAATTTTGATTCTTTTAAATAAATGACCGCATTTATTCTGATGGGTCAAAGATAAATGACGTCTCATGTCACTAATTATTACTCCACTCTCAAGTTATCTTGGTCACATGGCAGAAATTTAACTCGAAAAAGAAATAATCCGTTGTTAATTAAACAATTAATATTCTTTGTGCTCGCACTAGCTTTAAGAATAATTAATTAGTAGTATGTCCGCAGCAAAGCTGTCCTGACATTACTACATATTTGGAGGCCCATACAGTTTCTGAAGAGATAAATTATGTGTGACTGACATTGTGATATGGTGGAGAACACTTCATGTTGGCATATAAAATGTCCAAGTTTTGACCTTGGTAAGACATATTTCATGGCTGTGGTGTTCAGAATGATACAGGATTGTGTTGATGTTCATTTGAAGCTGGAAACTGTCATTCTGTGGGTGTGTGATTAAGCTGTAAGCAGAGAGAAAAGACGCATCATTCTGTTGGAACTCTTTTCATAATTGGTGGTTCTACGGTTCCGACCCGGTTCTGATTATTGGACTCGAACGAGTCATGTTTTAAATGGTGAGACGCTGTCTGTGAAACTGAGCGCAGACTCAGAAAGATGCTTCTATGCTGATTCGCTACTTTCCACAGTTAATTTCTGCATTTTCGAAGCGTTAATGGGCGAAATTATCGCCGGACTGTTGAAGCTAACAGCTAGCTTACATAGGTACACACGAGCTGTGATTGGTCGAGGACCGCTGTGTGAAACATTCTAATTTGCTGAGAAGCTGGTGACGTAATGCCATGTACGTCCACTCACTCTGGTGTCAGTGCGAAAAGCCCACCCCAATGTCCACGTGTCTGTAAAGTCACGTGACCCCGGAAATGAAGCTCGTTTTTTTAAACTGAGTCTTCTTTGGTGGTTAAAACAGCTGAATTAGAGCCCTGAAATCGGTCCTAACCTGATGAGTTTATGCCTAAAGAGCGTGTTTTTTAAGCGACGCCACGTTCAAGCTTTAAATCCGTCTATAAATGCTGATTTGGACCGTGTTCGTCCGTTGCTAATCGAAGCTAATGGCTAACGACCGGATGTCAGCAGGACGGTTCACAGGAAGTTGTCAGTGACTCCTACCGTCGAAGACGTGTAGCTACAGTCACTCTGTGGTAAAAATAAGCTTGCACTGCCACCTGCTGTGGAAAACAGAGTATAACCGTTTTTCAGAACTGAGAGCTGCAAACTCGCTTTTCATTTATTTCTAAAAAGAAGCATGTGGGTAAATACAAATGGTAATCACGCTTGGTTTATGAGTTACTGTTTTAAATAGCAAATTCTGGTAAATTAAACTGCTTAAAGAACGTTTAAAAACTGCAAAGTTGCTGTCAGACTTTTTTTTTTTAAACATTATATTTATTGAATTTTGTAACATAAAAAGACAAACAAGTGACAGTGGTACATTAACATAAGATTCACATTAAACAACTTAGTCCCCAGAGCAAACAGAACTAAAAAGAAAAAAAAAAAATCAACAGTATACACATCAGAAAACACAAAGTAAATAAATAAATGAATAATAAAAAAATAAATAAATAAAAACAACTCAAAAAATACTCAGCAACATGCACCGTTCATCTAGTTTCCTTTGTAGTGTTTCAGGAACTCAGTCAATGGTGACCAGGTTTCTTCAAATTTCGCTCCCTTTCCTCTGACAATATAAGTGAGTCGCTCCAGAGCCATACGTGATGCCATCTCCTTTACCCACATGTGATTTGACGGTATGTCCATTTTTTTTTCCAGTGTAGAGATATTAATCTCCTGGCCTGCAGGAGTCCAAAATCGATCAATTTTAACTGTCTGGAACTAAGAACACAGTTCTCTGGGTAAATACCTAAAACACACATTTAGCCTCAGTGGGTACATTCACTCCAACAATCCTTGACAAAGTTTGCGTAACTGAGTTCCAGTATTGCTGTAATTTTGGACACACCCATACACAGTGAAAAAGAGTACCCCTTCCAACCAAGCACTTACTGCAGTTGTCTGGGATGTTAGGTGACCAGCGATTCAGTTTGACAGGAGTTATATAAGTTCTCATCAACCACTTGTATTGGAGGAGTTTCATCCTTGTGTTAATTGACTGCTTTTGGGCTTTTAAGCATGCGGTTTCCCAGTCTGCCACTTGTATCTCTTCTCAGAAGTCAGATTTCCATGCATCCAATCTGTCTGTGGTAGATTCCTCATCATGCTTTAATAAAGCTGCATAAAATAAAGAAATGTGGCCTCTCCGCTCCAGATTGTCTACTACAATATTCTCGAGGTATGATAGTGGTGGTCTGTATTCAATCTGTTTGTGTTTTGACATAATGAAATGTTTAATTTGTAAATACTTATAAAAGTGTTTCTTTGAGATGCTATATATTTGGCATAACTGCTCAAATGTAAGAATAATAATAATAATAATAATAATACATTTTATTTCAAAGGCGCCTTTCTGGCACTCAAGGACACCGTACAAAGAATAAAATCAGCAGTAACAGAAACTAAGAGATGAAAAGAAAAGAAAAGAAAAAGAAAGGAAGAAAAAAAGACAATGTATAAAATCAATATAAAATCAATATAAAATCAGGCAAAACCAATTGTGTCAGGTGGAAAAAGCAGATCTAAAAAGGTGTGTTTTGAGTTCTGATTTGTATTGGGAGATTGACTTTATGTTTCTAATGTGAGGTGGTAACGAGTTCCAAAGTCGGGGAGCAGAGCGACTGAAGGCTCTGCTCCCCATGGTGGTGAGACGGGCGGAGGGGACAGTCAAAAGGATGGAGGAGGATGATCTGAGGGAGCGAGAGGGAATGGCAATATGAATAAGATTTGAAAGATATGGTGGGGAGAGATTGTAGAGGGCCTTGAAAGTGAACAGGAGAATTTTGTAATCTATGCGGAACTTGGTTGGCAGCCAGTGGAGTTTTTGCAGGACTGGAGTGATGTGATGAATGGATGGGGTTTTGGTGATGATGCGGGCAGCTGAGTTCTGGACCAGTTGGAGCTTATGAAGAGATTTGTGGGTGAGACCGAACAGAAGGGAGTTGCAATAGTCCAGGCGCGATGTAACCAGACAGTGAACAAGGATGGCAGTGGAATGGGGAGTAAGGGAGGGGCGGAGGCGGTTGATGTTGCGTAGGTGAAAATAAGCCGAACGGATGGTGTTGTTGATATGAGACTGGAAAGAAAGAGTGCTGTCGAGGATGACACCTAGACTCTTTACCTGAGGGGAGGGAGAAATGGAACGGTTATCAATGTCAATACTGAAATTTTTGGTTTTAGCCAGGGTGGATTTTGTACCAATGAGAAGAACCTCTGTTTTGTCACTGTTAAGTTTAAGAAAATTTGAGGTGAACCAGGATTTTATTTCAGTCAAGCAGTCGGTAAGCGAGGATGGCGGGAGGTTGGAGGCGGGCTTACTGGAAACATAGAGCTGGGTGTCATCCGCATAACAGTGGAAATCGATATTGTGCTTGTGGAAAATAGTGCCGAGGGGAAGAAGATAAATAATGAAGAGGAGGGGTCCCAGGACAGAGCCCTGGGGAACTCCTGATGTGACAGATGAAGGCTCGGAAGTGAAGGTTTTGATCCGGATGAACTGAATGCGGCCGGAGAGATATGATTTAAACCAGTTTAGAGGAGTCTGAGTGATACCGATAGAGGAAAGTCTATTGAGTAGGGTGGCATGGCAAATGGTGTCAAACGCTGCACTCAGGTCAAGGAGGATGAGGATGGACAGCAAGCCGGAGTCAGCTGCCAAGAGGAGGTCATTGGTGATTTTTATAAGAGCTGTTTCTGTACTATGGAGGGGACGAAAACCAGACTGAAACAGTTCATACAGGTTATTGTTGGATAAGTAAGTATGGAGTTGAGATGCAACTGTCTTTTCAAGAATCTTGGAGATAAAAGGCAAGTTGGAGATAGGACGGAAATTATTGTGATTACGGTAATCAGCGCCAGGTTTTTTCAGGATAGGGGTTATGGCAGCAATTTTAAAAGATGCAGGAACTGTTCCGGTGGAGAGAGAGGAGTGAATAATGGCAGAAATGAGAGGGAGGATAGATGGGGCACAGGCTTTAACCAGAACTGTTGGAAGAGGGTCAAGCAAACAGGTGGACAACTTGGACTTGTTGATGAGGCTTATGATTTCTGAAGTTGTCGGGAGTTCGAAGGAAGAAAAGGAGTGGGCTGGAGGAGAAAGTTCACGAGTAGGACAAGGGGTCGGTTGTGAGCTGAGATACTGATGGATCTTAACAATTTTACTGTCAAAAAATGACATAAGGGAGTTACAAAATTCAGTTGAACACAGATGTGAAGGTAGGGAGTCCGGGGTTTGGGTGATGTTCTTGTAGAGGGAGAATATTGACTTAGTGGAGCCTTCATTTGAATCAATTAAACAAGTGTAGTAGGAGGATTTGGCTTGATTGATACAGTCCTTGTAATGCAATATGTGAGTTTTGTAAA
>NC_056506.1:1145910-1149080 GCF_014905685.2 Nematolebias whitei | reverse complement strand
CCCCCTCCTGGGAAACTTGAGATCACAGTTTCACTTCAGTTTTAGGTATTTTAGTGAAATTAAACGTTTTTTCTTTCTGTAAGGCATTTTTGAGTTGATAAACGTTCCTCAAAGCTGAATAATCACTGTTATCTTGCATTTAAAAAGTATTTCAGGTATTTATGCAGACAGGCATTTACCAAAAAACTTTATTCACTGGTAATTCCTTATAAAAAGGTACAAAATAAAAGTTAGAAACTTTTTTAAAAAAAGGACAGATACAGAAGTTCACAGAGATAAAAGTTTACTCATTTGCTAAAAGATAATACACGTTTAATTGCAAAATCACTAAATAAGAGTAAATATATCAGGAAAAACAGACTTTTCTGATTTTATTTACCACCTAAACAATTACATCTCCTATTTAATTTTAAATAGAAGATTGGCAGGAGAAAGGAGTACAGTTTTTCTGAAAAAAGACTGATTATTCCTCATCATCAATTTTCTTTTCTCTTTTCACCCACCTGGGTTGATGAGTAACTGTTTAAAATAGCGAATTTCTGGAAGTAAACGGTTTAAAAACATTTTTAAACTGATGTGCTGTGAGACTACAAAGAAAAATTGCAGGTTTATAAAAATTCAGTGCTTTAGAGTAAAATACACTAAAAAGCGCTTGGTAATCTAGTATCTGTTGAAAAATAAGCACATACAAGTAACACTGCATGGAAGCATTTACTTAAATATTCATGAATTGGGGTAAAACCTGAGACAGGTGCTCACATTTGAATAAGGTGACTTATAACAGTACTTTCGTGTAAACCCAAAGCTAAAATAGTGTGAAACTCATTGACATTTGAATACAATTATTTACCTGTAAAAATATCTGGAGCTGGCAATTGTTTTATCCAGAAAAAGTGCTGAACAGTGAATAACCATGACAGGTGTCAGGGAAAAAGACTTTGATCCTTATGGGATGAAGGGCTGTTTAGAATATGCGTTGAAGCTGCTGACAGCACCCTTACATCCATATGGCAAACAGGACAGCATGAACCCAAAAGAGTTATTGGACAATCTGATGGATGTTGCAGAAAGTGTGACCTCTACAGAAATAACAATGTCAAGCTATGAAAAGCTGGCTACAATGGCAATGTTGCTGAAAGAATCTTACTTTGCATTAAGATGGGATCACGTCGTGACACTGTCACAAGTTTCCCGCTGCGAAGGTGAAATAGATGTGCTTAAAAAAGATCTGCACAAACGCGAAGTGCATAAAGACATATTACTGGAAAAAGTTATGCGTTTACAAAGTGAATGTAAAACCTCCCAGGAACGCTTAAAAGCATGTGAGGAGAAGCTATGAGCAGCAACAAATAAAAGTTATGACGAGGGGCGAGGTGGTCTGAAATCCAGAGCAGACCTTGAACAGTGTCGGGATAATCCACCAAAACCTCCAAAAATCTTTTACAGACCTCCTGCTCATAATCCACCCTCACCTAAAGTGGTAGGAACAGACCTGAACAGGTCTCCTCGACCAAACCTGCGACGGTGTGCAGTGAATGTGTTCGAGGCATGTTCTAAGACGCCCATAGAAGTGTTTCCTGATGTAAAGGTTAAACCCCACTCCCTAGAAATGGAAGGTAGGCGTGCGACGCCACCTCCTCCTAAAACAGGCGAGAAAAGGCAGTATTTTCAAGCTAACAAACCACGTGATGAAGGTGCACGCTGGGACAAAAAGGCTCCTCTTTCAGAGGATGACCGTGATTATCGTACATGGGACATGCGTAGGACGCAAAGATATGGGACCCAAGAGGACCCATATTATCAGGGGAAGTCCGAAGAGGAACCCCCAAAAGACGTACCTAACCCTCCCCGACCTCGGACGAAACGAACCGAGGCGATAAAATCACAAAGGTCCCAGGAACAAGGCCCTACACCTCTGAGCTCGGAGGAGACAGAGAAACTACAAAGGTTTGTAGAAACTTTGAAAAACGCTGAAATGGGAATCCAACCAGGAGCACAATGTAGTGATCTGATCGCTACTAAATCTGAAGGCGCGAATGACAACATTACAGATGTCGGTGAACCACACCAAGACATTGCTGCTGCTGCCTCCAACAACCCCTCATCGGACGAAGGGGGGATAAACTCACACACAAACGATGATGAGTCATCGCAAACTGAAAACTCAGAAACTGATTTTCATGATTTTGAACTAGGCATTCCAGTTCTGGGAGGACTCCCAGATAACCTGGTACCGAGTCAAGAAGCTGGGCCAGTATGTTTCACGAAACCATCACAGGCCATCGCTCTTTTCTCAACCAATGACGTCGACCAAGGACCACAAACCTATGGTGTCTTACCCATAGACAGGCCCGACGACTCAGAAAAGGATTCGTTGGAGCTCCCCAAGGAGCAAGAACCCTCATCAGTCTCATCACAGATTGAACAGGTGGTCGCCCAAGCCGACACTCTGACATCTGATGAAGAAAGAGACAAACTTCGCCAAGTTCTTCTAAAATATGAAAAGTCATTTTCAACTGACCCAGACATCACCCAACTTCAGAAGTTGGATGATCCTGCAATTAAATCGATGATACTGTATCTGACTGACCCAGACAAATACACTCCATCGAATGGTAAACTGGATTCCAATCCAGACCTAAAAGTCCTCTTTCAGCTGCGCAAACAGTTAAAACTACTCAAGGACAGCCTAACTTTAGCTCATGGAGCGACGTCCTCACCCATGTTCGCGGTCTCCCATGACCGAAGGGGGGTGACGCCAGTTAGGATAATGCTACCAGACGCGATAACGTGAGCAAATCTGACATTCAGAGTGAGTGGCGCACCGAAACGTCGTTTTCTAGTTGCTTAATCACTGCTTTTGTCAATGTTGAAACGTTGTTTTACTGGTTGCTTAGTCACTGTTTTTGTCGATGTTGAGACATCGTTTAATTGGTTTTTGGTATTGTTTTTGAACACCCCAGGCAAGAATGATTTTTGTGTGTAGTTAAGTTAGAGACTAAGAGGCCTTTAACCATGCCAACATGCAGTTCATTCATTAAATTGCAATCTTTGCGGAGTCAATGTATATTATTGCTACCTTAAGTACCATAATCTACATTGATCTCACAACGCTTAAGCCGAACCTACTCGAACAATTCTATTCGGGGGGATAGCTAATTCTTTTTGAT
>NC_056506.1:1132555-1145810 GCF_014905685.2 Nematolebias whitei | reverse complement strand
CCAGAGACGATTTTGGGAATTATAACTTCTGTTTGGATAACCTCGCATGGCTCTCGAAGTATTTGGCTGTTCTCACTGAGACGCTGAACAGTGGTTGGAAGTGAGACTCCACGTCGGAACTGATCTATCTTCAGAAAAGGTAAAAGTCGACCTTCACCAAAAGTGTACTGTTTGGGACAAGCTGAGTTCCGAAGGAGCGTGCACGTTCTGGTTAAAACAAACAAATTCCCTCACACATCTCTCTGTAAGATAAATCTCAATTTTCCATCTTTAAACTCTCCTTTCTGCTAGAAAATTAATCCAGATGTTTTCATTAATGTCTGTGGTGAAACAACGGAAAATCATGGCCGTATGGTTTTCCTGGTTGTAGCTGATTAATTATGTTGTTGTTGTTTTCATATTTTGCCAAATTAATGTAAATGTTTGATGTTAAACTTTGATTCTGTAAAATAAATGACCGCATTCATTTTGATGGGTCAAAGAAAAATGACGTCTCACGTTACATTTCATTAAATTCAATGCACGTTTTATCCAGTCCAGAAAGATGAGTGAACCCGTTTTAAGTGATGAATATATCAGCATCTGTTCATCTACAATACTCTCTACAAAGTCACCTTCGAAGTGGGGCAAACCAGGGACCACCCATACCCATGGTAACGTCATGTTCAGCCAATCTTCGTGCCAGGCATTAACAGACTGAAATATAGTTGCCCAGCTCCAGTAATAATATATTTGATTTGCTACTGGGGTTATTGGTAAATAATTTTGAGATTTACACTCACCATACAGGTTCCAATAGCAGATCGGGAGCTTCTTTAATTTGTATTCCTTACAATATTCTGTTACGGCTGACTCTGTCCCATTATTATTAGACTCTATCTTTACCATGTATATTACATTGCCCGGCGGGGGTGTTTCATAGGCCTCAGTAGGTCGTTGGTGAGGTTTTACGTCGGTTGCATTGGGTTTGAGTACATTCTTGTGCCTTACAGTGTGAATGGTCTTAATTCCAGTATGGTTCCGATACATCCCAGTGTGATTTCTTTGAATGAGTGGGGGTATTTTGTCACAGTCTAAATGGATGTTGCCCCAGAACTCCCAACGTGGGAGGATCACCCGACAGCTTTCGTCTTTTGGCGGCGTGGGATAGATCACTTCTTTATCCCAGTGGCCTTGGTGGGCCAACCCTGGCAGTGGTCGGTAGGCCCGATCACATTGCCATTCGGGTGGTTCTTTGTCAGGGTGAATCCAATTACACACTTGTTTTTTTAAAACTGCTCTCCAAACTATAACTCCATCTTGCAGGACTAACAGGTCGGTGATGGTCCACACTACTCCGGTCAGATTCTCAGCGTCAATAGCTGTCATCCATTTAAAGTCACAGACTTATCCAGTTCCATGACTTTAAAAACATTTCCCCTGAGGTTCTGTCCTCTGATCTCCACTCCCTGACCACTGTCAATCATTCATCTGCAAATGACTCTGTGGATTAGAACAACCAATCTCTCCAGGAGCTTCTGGACCTCCATGCTCCCTTTAAAGCAAGGTTGGTGTCTTTCTCCCGTTCAGCCCCTTGGTACACTGCTGAGCTGCGTAAGATGAAATCAGCTGGCCGTGCTATTGAGAGATGTGTAAAATCATCTGGTCTCTCTGTACATCAGCAGGCATATAAAGAACATCAGAAAGCCTACGCCTTTTCTCTTAAAGAAGCACGGTCCAAATATTATTCTAACATCATCAACAACTGCCCTGGAAACTCTAAACAACACTTCTCCACAATAAATCACCTCCTTAATCCCATTAAACAGTCTCATGAGGACTCTGTTCAAAAATGCAACCTGCTCCTTTCACTTTTTAAAAACAAAGTTAACTCCATTAGATCTCAGCTCCATAGCCTCCCTGATCTTCATCTGCCATCTACCCGTCTGCATTCTGGGTCCCTGAGCTGCTTTGATGAGTTTGTTGAGAGTGAAGTGGAGACCATCATCAAGAAAATGAAGCCTTCATCCTGCGCCCTGGATCCTTTCCCCTCGTCTCTCATTAAATCCAATCACTCTGCAATAAGCCCATTAATCACACAAATAATAAATAAGTCACTGCAATCTGGTCAAGTTCCACTGCCTCTTAAAACTGCCATCATTAGGCCTCTTCTGAAAAAAATCTAATTTGGATCCAGACATTCTTTCTAATTACCGCCCAATTTCCCACCTCCCATTTCTGTCAAAAGTGCTGGAAAAAGCAGTTGCTGCTCAGCTGCAGATCCACCTACAACAACACTCCCTGTATGAGAAATTTCAGTCTGGCTTCCGTGCAGCTCACAGTACTGAGACCGCACTGCTGAGAGTCACCAATGGCTGCTGACACTGGTTCTCCCTCCCTCCTTGTTCTCCTTGACCTCACTGCAGCTTTCGACACTGTGGACCATAGTATCCTCCTCCACCATCTTCATGTGGAGGTCGGTCTCTGTGACACTGTCCTGGACTGGTTTAAATCTTTCCTCTCCAATAGGCTGGAATGTGTTAGTCTTGGCAATGCCAAGTCCCAGACTGTCTGTGTCTCCTGTGATGTCCCTCAAGGGTCAGTTTTAGGGCCCCTGCTATTTTCCCTTTACATGTTGCCTTTAGGTCAAATTATTAATCAGTACTACATTTCTTTTCACTGTTACGCCGACGATACACAGCTTTACATCAGGACTGGAGCATCATCTTCACCACTGTCATCTCCATCTTCACTCGCTGCCCTCTCTACCTGCCTGGAGGAGATAAAGGCATGGATGAATCAGAACTTTCTTCAGTTAAACTGCTCCAAAACAGAGGCCATACTGATTGGCACCCCTCACCAGGTTCAAACTTCAACTATAACGACTATTTCATTTTCTGGACAAGACATGCCCCTCTCCACCTCTGTTACAAATCTTGGAATAAAAATGGACTCTCAGCTTACATTTGAAAATCACATTAAGCATCTGTTTAAAGCCTGTTTCTTCCATCTTCGAAATATCTACAAACTGCACCCATCTCTCACTTTTGCTGAAGTAGAGAAACTCATCCATGCTTTTGTCTCCTCCAGGCTCGACTACTGCAACTCCCTGTTTACTGGAAAACACGGCAAAAACCTTCAGAAGCTTCAACATATTCAAAACCGTGCAGCCAGGATTTTATTGAGAGCTCGTAAATTTGAACATATTACACCCATTCTCCATAACCTCCATTGGCTTCCTGTCACTTACAAAATTCAGTACAAAATTGCTCTCATCACCCATCAGTGTTTATACGGAAATTCACCAGATTGTCTGAAGGACCTTCTTGTTCCATATTCATCCACCCGGTCCCTACGATCACAGAACAGTAATCTCCTCCACCTTCCACAAACTAAATTAAGAACCATGGGAGATCGGGCATTCTGTGTGGCTGCCCCCCACCTCTGGAACTCCCTCCCTGACTATCTGAGAGCTCCACAATCATTGACTGACTTTAAAAAAGGCTTAAAGACTTTTCTTTTTTAGCAAGCCTATTCTGCCTCCACATGATTGTATCATTGATTTTAGTTGATTGTATCATTGATTTTAGTTGATTTTATCATTGATTTTAGTTGATTTTATCATTGATTTTAGTTGATTTTATCACGGATTTTAGTTGATTTTATCACTGATTTTAGTTGATGTTATCATTGATTTTAGTTGCACTCTGTAGCACTTTGAGATTTTTGTTAATGAAAAGTGTGTTACAAATTAAATTCATTATTATTATTATTATCCATTCAGGTGTGAGATTCAGCTTTTTCCTCCAGGCTCGATAGCCCGTTTGTTTCACTCAATTCCAAGTCAAAGTTTGATTTTGAATGGTCTCATTCTGGTTCCATGGCATGAAGATGTTTCTTCGAGTGATATCCCAGCAGGTCATGTTTGCATACTTGGATCTCCCGTGGGAGAGTGTTACATGTGTGAAGCTCCATGGCCTAATTCCAGCTTGATACAAAATAACCAACAACATTACAAAGCCTATTAACACTACGAGTCCCCACATCAGGGTATGTAGACAAGCTGCTTTATCCAAAATCGTAATCCTTGAACAGTCCTTAGGTCGGTTGGGGGTCGCTTCATCATCCAAATCTTCGCTGTTCAAATCATCGCTGTTCGGGTTTCTATTTTTCAGGGGGACCATTTTGGAAAAGGGCCTGTGTTGCTCCTAGCTCTTGCCCTTCTCTCGGAGCGTCTGTTGATTGTAGTCACTCGCCCTCGAAGGAGTTTCAGATATAGTGGGGAGGGGTGTGGCAATCCAGGTTGCAACCCTTTCCACACCCATTTCCACTGCATCACCAACCAATTTTTGGGTTCAGGTTGGGGTTCACATCTACTCCATAATGGCTTAAAAGTGGCTGCCCACTCTTTTTTTTTTATTGGTCCGAGTTGGGTAATCAGTGAATAATACTCCATTTCTTTTTGGCCCTCTTCTGCTAATACTTCTACTTGAGCTATAAGTGGCTGGCCTTTGTACAACACCTGTACCCTGTATCCTAATCTTGCTCTTGAACTTATCAAACGATTGTAGGGGGTCATTATTCAATCCCCTACTATTCTAAAGGGCAGGTACTGGTTTTCTAATACATACCGCTCCAATTTACATACCTTTTTTTGGATGGATTTCAACATAGGTGGGCTTGTGATCCAGATTACCATTTCTCCTACTGAAATTTTGAAGAACTGACTGGTACGACTCCCTATATTTGGGTCCCCACCTGAGTTTGATTCTTAGTCCAGATACAGTCAAATAGACCACATTGAATATCCATGGGGACTTTGGTGGGCAAGAGCAGATAGGGGTGCTGTATCGGGGGTGCAATGCCAGGCTCCGGTCATATTTCTTTTGAGGTTCATCCTGGCGAGGTCTCCTGATGTACTGGGTATTTTCATAGAAGTAGTTCTTGGAGGGGTTTTCCCATACAGAAAAGTCTTGTTGTGGCTTGTCGAGCCATGTTATCTCATTTACTGTTATTATCGCTGGTATTTTTGGGCCTTTTTGATCATATTGAATTAGTACGTTGGCTACAGCGACGTCAATTGGCTTAGAGTGTATAATGTCTTCCTTCTTTATGGGCTTTCTGGTGCGAGCAGGCATGACAGCATTGGATTACTTTCTGCCCTATGGGTCATGAGCCTGGGTGCTACACTCTTCACTTCCCCTGGAACTCTGCCCTCTTCTCTTGTCACTCGTTCCTTATATAGTTCTATACAGAGGGGTGATAGGTGTGGCATGAGTGGTCGTAATCCTCTACACACCCACTTCCATTGGTGGACACTCCACCTGGTGGGCTCCAGTTGGGGACCTTCTAGCCCATTAAAGATGCTGTTGAGCGGGCTTTCTCTCCTGTGGAAATGATCCGTTGTCTCTTGCTCCCATTATCTGGCATATTCGCGTGATTTTGCCTCATACTGTCTGTACGGCGCGCCCACCTCCATTTGTGAGGTTACTGTGCTGACCAGGGGGTGCCCCCTGTAGGATACAGTCGCCCGGTATGCCGATCTCATGGGGTATCCATTCCAGTGGTTGACAGGCATCAAAACTCAGTCGTACAGCATTCGCAGGGGTAGCCTAGTATTTTCGACTACTACCCGATACTTGTCACATTTCCTTTGATGGATCTTCACTCTCAGGGTTGGGCTTGTTGCCCAAATTATTAGTTCTCCCACCGAGATTTCACAATATTCCGTTTGGTGAGGCTCTCCGTAGTTGGGGCCCCACTTGACCTTAACCTGCCATCCCAACACTTGTAAATAAACAACATTAAAGATCCATGGCGTCCCCATCGGGCTGGGGTTGTATGGTAATCCCCACTGGTCGCTTATTAACATGAAGCCAATAATCTTTGGACCCGCCCTGGTGAGGTCTGGTTTGCGGAAGGTTCTTACACTTGAGCTGTAATAATTCTTTGTTTTATTTGTAAAAATTGAATAATCTTTTCCGGGTCGGTCTAATTTTACCAGCTGTCTTCTGACAATCAGGGCTGGCTCATATGGCCCAGTTCTGGAACTTTGAAATAACATATTTCATACGTACTCGCGGGGCTGTTCCTTAGATCTTGGGAGAAAGTCCATTTCTCACGGCCAACAGTCCGGGATAGTTCTTAGCATGGTCATGTCCCATGACCAACATTCCTCGATGATTTCAGGTCATTTTATGTTATCTCTTCCTCCCCAGATGGGGCTAGGGCATCTTACAATACCTATTAGCAATTGTCTTTCTAACCTTTTTCTACGATGAGATCCGTTGATGAGTCTAGCGCCCCTTTGGTTGGTTCTTACTCGTTCATTTTCTTGTCCATGAGTTTCCATTTCCTCTAGAACGTCTTGCCGGCCCAGGCTTTCAGCACACTTTGTCTTTTGTCCGTTTTACTTGGTTGAGGCTTTTCAGCGTCGTTCTTACTATCTTCGATCGGCTGGATTGTGGCCCCAACGGAGTACACTCCCCTGTAAGGTGCAATGATCATCTGCACGCAAACTCTAACCCTCTGGGTGGAGTCTGGCCTAATGAGGAGTGTCTACCCATTGTGCAGCTGTTCTGGGAATCTGCAGCACTCCTTTCCTCTCCCAGGCTTCCGGGGTCACTAGATACTCAGCTGTTTTTTGCTTGGGTCTAGCCCCGTGTATAGCCCATGCATCCAGGCTGGTGGTGTGGTAGTAAAGATTTGTGTGCCTGGTCTCTGCCTCTCGAGGAACCTCCGACAGGTCGATTAATGGGAGATCTTGGTTTGGGATTACCTCTGCTACCAGTTGAGCCCACGTTGTTAGCTCCCAGGGGCCCTTCCAGCCACCTTTTTGAGCTTATTCGTTCACTTCATCAGGTAGCTGGTTCACTTCACCTCCATCTGTCCCCGGCGGGTCTCTGAACACCCTGAAGACCAGTGGAAACTGATTAGTGCTGAGAGGTGTGTTTCTCGCCTTTCCCACTGAAGGATTATAGGGCCAGGCTTGCTGCACTGATTGTTCGAGCAAATCCTGAGGGTTCCAACATTTTCCTTTCCTTTTAGCCTTTTCCCCCTCATTGGGTTTAACTATCCCTGGATATAAAGGTGGGGCCGAGGGTGTAGCGTTCGGCCCTTGGTCATAATGCTGCATCCTTGTGGTTTCTTTTGGGGCCTCGGATTTTCTTTCGTCTAACTGGGCTTTAAAGGATTTGAGGGGGTCATAGTATCTCCTTACTTGCCAACCACTGCCATTTCTGAGTGCAACAGCTGACTGTTTTACATTTCTTCTTGGCAGCCCCCACAGTATTTCACGACGGTTCCGTTCCACTCACAAGTGCAGTCCCTTGGGCCTTTACCACTCAAATCCCATTGTGTTATTATAATTATCCGTGGTAGGACAGAGACTTTGCACTTCCCACAAATAAATGCGTCCATTACTTTTACAGGTTTTACTTGGAAATCTCAGACATGTTGCTTACTTGCTTTAGGTTTGTTTTTCCCCGGTCCTTCCCAGAGAAGGGGTAGACCGCTTGGGTCCAGGCAGAACATGCAGTTGTTTTCCAGCTTGTTCCATATGAGGGCTTCATCTTCTGTCGACCGGTATCCTTTTTTTAGCATATTCCAATGTTTTCAGAGCCCTACCTGCCCAAAGCTCTGAAGCTGTTCTTCATAGGATAACTTATGATGAACTTAGGATAGCATATATTGGCCATTCTAATAAAGGGGAGCGTGGTGCTTGGTTCTTTGGCCATACTCCGTTTTCTGGTTTTAACTTAGCTAGGAATTGGCTTCAGTTGCTCTATTCCTTGGATCCCTTTCTTTACTAACTCGACTGTGTTTTTGTGTAACAGTCTCTTTACTCTGTCTGTGGCGTTGTATTTGGGCATTACTGCCACTGCTGACGTGTGATACTGTGCTCTGACCCACACCTTCTCCCACCTTGAATAAGGTTTCAGGGTCTGGCTGTTCCTCCTTATCATCGGAGCCTGCCCAGTTTCCTACGTGGTGAACTGTTGTTGGTTAATATTATACAGGTAATATTCCAAGATGGCACCGGTGTGTAGGGCTGCCCGTCTCTCGCTCTCTGCTTGTATTGTATTTTTGTTATTTTTACAATGGTTGGTGCAGTGTGCCGAGTCATATTTTCAGTATGATCGTTGGGCACTTTTGGAACTCTGTACATTTGCTGAAATGCCTGCGGAGTTTTTGTACAGCGGTCAGCACTCTCCTCCACCGGTCCTGTCTGAGATTCCTGCATTCCTTCTGCGTGACCCTGGCCTTTCTCCATGGAGGAAACGTCGCAGACGTCGTGGGAAGCGTGCAGGGATTTTGGTGAAACTGAGGCAAAGTGTGGATTATTCTATCAGGACTCGCTCTGGATCTGATCATCTCCTCTCTGACCCATGGTGCTCCCGGGGCCCGGCTGCTGGCCAGCTGCCCGTTCGCTCAGTCCATGTAAACACCTGGAGTTGTTTACCTGTGCGCCGTACCATCAGACCTGGAGAAGCTGTTCTTCATAACTTGCGCCCGCTGGCGCGCGCTTCTCCTTCCACGGCTGTGTCTGCGTTGGACCCTATCAGGATGTGTTTAATCAACGCAAAGTCTGTTTCCAACAAGACGTTTATCCTCAATGACTTTTTTAAAGATGAGGAGTTGGATTTTCTGTTCGTCACGGAATCATGGATTTCTGATGGTGAGTCCAGCACCTTGGCGGAATTACTACCTCCGGACTGTCTGTGTTTTAATGCCCCGCGGCCCTCAGGTCGGTGCGGGGGGGGGGGGGGGGGGGGATTATTAACAGTTTTTAAAGCAAACTTGGCCTGTAAACAGTTGTCCATCCCGGTGTCCCACGCCAGCTTTGAGCTAAGCGTCTTTGAACTCGGACACTCTCCTCCGGTTCTGTGCGCACTCGTCTACCGCCCCTCTCGATCCAAGGACTTCATAAATGAATTCTCTGACTTTTTGGCTGATATCACACAGAGATACACTCACTTTTTGTTTATTGGTGACTTTAATTTGCATGTGTGTTGTCAGGAGAAGCCCTTAGTGAAGGACTTTCTAGATTTATTGGACTCTTTTAATTTAACTCAGCAGGTAAACAGTCCCACCCAAGAACACGGTCACACGCTGGACCTCGTTTTAACACACGATGTCTCTGTTTCTAATGTGAAATTGGTGACAATGTTTTTTCAGATCACATGCCTGTATTGTTTGACTTCACCCCCCCTTGTCCTACTGATAAGACATGCGTTCCTGCACATACTACTCGTTCTATTAACCATTTCACTGCTGCTCGTTTTAATGAAGGTTTTAACTCTGAGAGGATCGAACAGCTCTCGGTGTCTCTTACCACTGAGGAACTAACCTTTCAGTTCAACTCTGCCTGTTTAAATGTTCTGGACCGTGTTGCTCCCCTTAAAACCAGAAAAACGAAACTTAGATCAGAGGCTTGGCTGAATGACGTCACTCCAGCCGTTAGGCAGCAGTGTCGCAGAGCTGAACGAAGGTGGAGGAAGGACAGGCTGCAGGTTTCTTTTCAAATGTTAAGGGAGAGTTGGTGTCACTATCAGAAAACCGTTAAAGCTGCCAAATGTAAATTCTTCTCTGATTTAATTGTCTCCAACTCCCACAACCCCCGAGTTCTTTTCTCGACCCTGAACTCAGTTCTACACCTCAGTGAGCCTTCACCTCTGGAAGCCTCAACTGAGCTGTGTGAAAACTTCCTCTATTTCTTTTTAGAAAAAGTGGCAAACACCCAGGCACTCATTTCTCCACCAGCTCATGATCTGTCCATCCCATCTCAGTGTGTGGCTGTGTTTGACCACTTTGAGCCCATCTCTCTGTCTTCTCTGGAGCAGGTAATGTGCAGCATGAAGCCATCTGGTTCCCCCTTTGATGTGGTCCCCCCTCGACTACTAAAGGAAGTTTTTCCTACCCTGGGTCCTTTTATTCTTGCTATTCTGAATAGCAGTTTATTCTCAGGTGTGGTGCCAAAAACTTTTAAACATGTTGCTGTCCAGCCCCTCCTGATAAAAAACTAACCTTGACCCCTCAGTCATGTCCAACTTCCGGCCTGTCTCCAGACTCCCATTCACCTCTAAACTACTGGAAAAAATTGTGGAGTCTCAGTTGAAACAGTTTTTGGGGGATCACGCTATCCTAGAGTTATTCCAATCTGGCTTCAAATCTGGCCGCGCACACGTCCACACGTATTTTTCTTAGCTGCTGAGTTTTAGTATTTTCTTTGTTTCTTTTTCTCTGTTTTACGTTATTTTTTACTATATTTTTTACTATATTTTTTACTTCGTCTTTTATAGTTTGTTCTGTCCTAGTTTTTTCTCGATGTTTTTGTTATCTTTTTGCTCACCGCGACTCAAGCTTGTTTACCTCCTGCACTCGCCTGTTGTGCAAGTGTTCAATAACCCTGCCTTTGATCACGGCACTGACATCTCCGGAGCTCCTCTTCCATGCAGTGGATCTCACCTCTCATCACCCACTTACTGTAGGCCTCTGGTGTAAATCTGTGGCTGGCCGCTACTGCTGGTGATCCCTGGCCCGAGAGACTGGGTGATCGTGCGGCGCGCGACAAAGTCCGTGCCTCTTCCTAGAGAAGCTCGGGTGGAGACCCTGATCTCGAGCGGACTGTTGGTGCTTCTCACCTGCCTGAGGTGAGTTGGGGGCCACGTGATTCAATCCTGCCTGGAGAGTCTGCTTGCTGAGGTGCCGGCTGCAACAAATTTGTGGACCGGCTTCTAAGAGCTGCTCCGTCTGGATGTTTGCGGTGGTATGGAAGACAATTGATGCCATTAGAGACCACCAGGTGATCGACTGTACTTCTCCCATAAAAATCTGCTGATGCGTCCGGCTGCCTGCTACCAATAAATGGGAAATATTTTTTGCTTCAGTCGTCATTGAAGGAGTAAGTAATTCTTAACTTTTTTTTTTCCCCAACGATCACGGACTTACAACTGACTGCTGAAGATGTTTTAAAGGGATAATTGGAAAATATCTTACTTAACTCTGGAGAGAACACTGTCTTATTTTATTTCACTTTTCAACCGCCATTTTGTTTTCAGCTGGAGGTCTCTCTCTTCAGTTCTTTTTCTTTTGTTTAATTGACAATGTTATCACTTGTGACTCTCACCCTAGCCATCATGTCTGCAGGGCTTAATTTGGAGAACAATTCAAGTATTGAAATTGAAATGCCCTCCCCCCCACTGACTTCTCATGATTCAGGTACAATCTCTTGGACGACCATGGATCTCACAAACTGGGTCCTCATGACTTTTCTTCCCAAAACAACAACCCCCACTGATTTGAGAGCTTGGTGTGTCCTTGTAATTAAAAACTACTTCATCCTCACTGAAACTGAACTCCATGATGACATGAGATGGAAAACTGTCACTGCTAGATCACCTACTACTGTTAAATGGAAAACTTTAATTGTTTTGTTACTTCTTCTTTCTGGGATTGAACCAAACCCTGGCCCGCCGCTACTACATGACATTTGTACACCAGTTGAATTTAAAAACCGGTCTGGGCTGGGTTTTCTACATTTAAATGTCAGAAGTCTTATATCTAAACTAGATGCAATAAAAATCTGGGTTCAGTCCACAGAAGCAGACATAATAGTCTTATCTGAAACATGGCTCAACAAAGCTATCCCTGACAAACAAATTTCCATTCCTGGTTATAACGTTTTTAGATGTGATCGCCCCAAAAGAGGTGGTGGAGTGGCTATTTATATCAAGAACAAATTCACAGCAAAATTTCTGTCTTCTTGCTCAATTAGAAAAACAACTTGAGCTACTGGCACTAATACTAGACTTCCCTGATGGTCAATCAATCACTGTGGTGGGTTGTTACAGGCCCCCCTCAGCCTCAAGTGATGCCCTCACTTCCCTAAGAAACTTTCTGACAGGGCTAAATGCTAAGGAACTACTGCTAATTTGTGATCTAAACTTAGACTGGTTGACCTCTACATCTGGCAATCTTAAATCCATCTGTGAATCATTAAATCTAACTCAACTAATTCAAACATCAACACGCCAAAATAACAAAACCCATGAAAAATCCACCCTACTGGACCTTATCTTAACAAACATGCCTCACAAGTACACAAATACATGTGTTTTCGCTAATGACTTTAGTGATCACTGCACCATTGCAGCCGTAAGAAACGGAAAATTACCAAAATTAAAACCCACCATTATTTTCATAAGGGATTTAAAACATTTCTGTGAGCAGGCCTTTTTTCAGGTTTCAAGGTTTTCAAAACATAATACCATACCATACCAATTTATTTATATAGCACTTAAAACAGCAACAAGGCCAACCAAAGTGCTGTACAAAAGAAAACAAACATGCACAGCGGACAGGAAAACATAAAATAGAAATACAGATACAAATAGCAGCAGAAGCTAACTAAAATGGCCAACAGAGTAGAGAACAGACCGGACCAAAACAAATCACACCATGTTAAAGGCAAGAGAATAGAAGTGGGTCTTCAAGCTAGACTTAAAGACTGAGAGTGTGGGAGCCTGCCGGACACTCAGTGGCAACTCATTCCACAGTCGTGGACCTGCAACAGAGAAAGCCCTGTCACCTCTGAGCTTACGACGGGTATCTGTGACTGAGAGAAGCATCTGGTCTGCTGACCTCAGAGAGCGCGGTGGGACATATGGCTGCAGAAGATCAGTGAGATAGGATGGGGCGGAACTGTTCAGTGATTTAAAAACATACATGAGAATTTTGAATTGGATCCGAAGGTGAATGGGTAGCCAGTGCAGGGAGGCCAAAACTGGCGTGATGTGCTCTCTATAGCCTGTACCACTTAAAAATCGGGCTGCAGCATTTTGGACCAGTTGTAGACGAGCAATGGAGGACTGACTGATTCCAAACAGAAGTGAATTGCAGTAATCAAGCCTAGATGTTATGAAGGCGTGGATCACTGTCTCGAGGTTCTTTTTGGAGAGTATAGGCTTCAGCTTAGACAGCCTTCTCAGCTGAAAAAAACAGGATTTGGCCATCATGTTTACGTGACTGTTGAGTTTTAAGGACGGGTCCATTATCACCCCCAGATTAGTGACCTTTTGTTTCTCTAGCGGGGCTAGAGAGAAAAGGTCAACGTCATGGTTCATGAGTGAGCCACTGGGATGGAACAGCATGACTTCAGACTTCTTCTCATTGAAGCTTAAGAAGTTTAAAGCCATCCAGTCCCGGATGTCAGCCAGGCAGTCAAGAAGAGGCTGAATAGAGCGTGTGCCTCTGTGCCTCAGGGGGAAGTAAATTT
>NC_056506.1:1131922-1132455 GCF_014905685.2 Nematolebias whitei | reverse complement strand
GAATTGCAGTAATCAAGCCTAGATGTTATGAAGGTGTGGATCACTGTCTCAAGGTTCTTTTTGGAGAGTATAGGCTTCAGCTTAGACAGCCTTCTCAGCTGAAAAAAACAGGATTTGACCATCATGTTTACGTGACTGTTGAGTTTTAAGGAAGGATCCATTATCACCCCCAGATTAGTGACCTTTTGTTTCTCTAGCGGGGCTAGAGAGAAAAGGTCAACGTCATGGTTCATGAGTGAGCCACTTGGATGGAACAGCATGACTTCAGACTTCTTCTCATTGAAGCTTAAGAAGTTTAAAGCCATCCAGTCCCGGATGTCAGCCAGGCAGTCAAGAAGAGGCTGAATAGAGCGTGTGCCTCTGTGCCTCAGGGGGAAGTAAATTTGGCAATCATCGGCGTAGAAATGAAAGGGTATGTTGTGTTTGCGGAAGATAGCACCTAGTGGCAGCAGGTATAAAGAAAAGAGAAGGGGACCGAGGATGGACCCCTGCGGTACCCCCCACTGGAGCGCTGTCGATGCCGAACTAAAATC
>NC_056506.1:1126016-1131822 GCF_014905685.2 Nematolebias whitei | reverse complement strand
GTGTTTGCGGAAGATAGCACCTAGTGGCAGCAGGTATAAAGAAAAGAGAAGGGGACCGAGGATGGTACCCCCCACTGGAGCGCTGTCGATGCCGAACTAAAATCTTTGATATTGACACAGAAGGTTCTGTCAGAGAGGTAGGACCCAAACCATTTAAGGGCTGACCCTGTGATGCCCACCCACTGCTCCAGTCTAGAAATGAGGATCTTGTGGTTGATGGTGTCAAAAGCAGATGTAAGGTCCAATAGGACAAGGAGCACAGAATCACCTGCTGTCACGAATCACGTCTGTCAGTTAGGTTTTTGTGTCACTCTGTTCACTTGTTTTGGTTCTGGGGATCTACTCTTTTGTTTTTCTTTTTCTTTCTCTGCATGTGGGTTGAGGTTTGTCTTCACTCCTAGTTTAACGTTGTCTTCACTGCAGCCAGCAGCGCTGATTGCGCTCAACTGGCTGCACCTGTCCTCCTCTCCCTTTATAAGCTCACAGCTGACTCTTTTTCGGTGCCCGGTAGTTGAACACTTTTAGTTAGTAAATACCTCGCGCTCATGACCACGCTCTGTCCCTGTCCTGTCCTCTCAAGTCCTTGTATTCCTGTTTTACTCGTTTCTGTCCTCCCGTCGTTTCCTGTTCCCTTCCTCTCGGCTCGACCTCCCGGCTTCTGGACCCACGGACCTCCTGACTTCGTCTCTCGTCTGCTCCTTGGATTATCTCGGCATCTGATCATCGGTTCTGACCCACGCCTGCTCGACCACGTCTCTCGGATCATCCCCACCAGCTCTACTCTCCACCACTCGCTTGTTTTGGATCACGCTCGGTGCTGGAGACACCAACTTATCCTGCAGACCTCGCTGCAAGCTTCAGCTGCTGCCGACTGTCGTCTCTCACCAGACCCAGCTCCTCCAGCAGTCATCCGGGTCAGCTGGACCCGCTTCAGCGCTTCAGAACCCCCATCATCACTGAGACGGTTAGTGGTTGTTTTTTCATCTGACTTTGTCTTCACTCTCGTCACCTGCACAACCACTAACCGTTCTCCATCTTTAGACTGTTCGTGTGGATCGGTGATTGGAACCTGGAACCGGTCCACAGTCTGCGAAAGCTTGCCGAGGTCCATCCTGCCGTTTTCATCAGTTAATAAACTTTATTTAATTGATTTTTGTGGTGGTGATTTTGGTCCATTATACGGGGTTCGTTACACCTGCATCTGTGGATATGAAAATGTCGTTTAAAACCTTCAGTACAGCAGTTTCAGTGCTATGGAGAGATTTGAAGCCAGATTGGAATAACTCTAGGATAGCGTGATCCCCCAAAAACTGTTTCAACTGAGACTCCACAATTTTTTCCAGTAGTTTAGAGGTGAATGGGAGTCTGGAGACAGGCCGGAAGTTGGACATCACTGAGGGGTCAAGGTTAGGTTTTTTCAGGAGGGGCTGGACAGCAGCATGTTTAAAAGTCTTTGGCACCACACCTGAGGATAAACTGCTATTCAGAATAGCGAGAATAAAAGGACCCAGGGTAGGAAAAACTTCCTTTAGTAGTCGAGGGGGGACCACATCAAAGGGGGAACCAGATGGCTTCATGCTGCACATTACCTGCTCCAGAGAGGACAGAGAGATGGGCTCAAAGTGGTCAAACACAGCCACACACTGAGATGGGATGGACAGATCATGACCTGGCGGAGAAATGAGTGCCTGGGTGTTTGCCACTTTTTCTAAAAAGAAATGGAGGAAGTTTTCACACAGCTCAGTTGAGGCTTCCAGAGGTGAAGGCTCACTGAGGTGTAGAACTGAGCTCAGGGTCGAGAAAAGAACTCGGGGGTTGTGGGAGTTGGAGACAATTAAATCAGAGAAGAATTTACATTTGGCAGCTTTAACGGTTTTCTGATAGTGACGCCAACTCTCCCTTAACATTTGAAAAGAAACCTTCAGCCTGTCCTTCCTCCACCTTCATTCAGCTCTGCGACACTGCCGCCTAACGGCTCGCGTGACGTCATTCAGCCAAGGCTCTGATTTAAGTTTTGTTTTTCTGGTCTTAAGGGGAGCAACACGGTCCAGAAAATCTAAACATGCAGAGGTGAACTGAGAGGTTAGCTCCTCAGTGGTAAGACACACCGGGAACTGTTCGATCCTCTCAGAAATAAAACCTTCATTAAAACGAGCAGCAGTGAAACGGTTAATGGAACGCGTACGTGTAGGAGCGCACGTCTTAGCAGTATGACGGGGGGGTGAAGTCAAACAATACAGGCATGTAATCTGAAAAAACATTGTCACCGATTTTCAAATTAGAAACAGAGACATCGCGTGTTAAAACGAGGTCCAGCGTGTGACCGTGTTCTTGGGTGGGACCGTTCACCTGCTGAGCTAAGCCAAAAGAGTCCAATAAATCCAGAAAGTCCTTCACTAAGGGCTTCTCCTGACAACACACATGCAAATTAAAGTCACCAATAAGCAAAAAGTGAGTGTATTTCTGTGTGATATCAGCCAAAAAGTCAGAGAATTCATTTATGAAGTCCTTAGAACGAGGTGGGCGATAGACGAGTGCGCACAGAATCGTAGGAGAGTGTCCGAGTTCAAAGACGCTCAGCTCAAAGCTGGCACGGGACACCGGGATGGACAACTGTTTACAGGCCAAGTTTGCTTTAAAAACTGTTAATAATCCCCCCCCCCGTGCCGACCTGATGGCCACGGGGCATTGAAACACAGACAGTCCGGGGGTAGTAGTTCCACCAAGGCGCTGGACTCACCATCAGAAATCCAAGATTCCGTGACGAACAGAAAATCCAACTCCTGATCTTTAAAAAAAGTCCTTGAGGATAAATGTCTTGTTGGAAACAGACCTTGCGTTGATTAAACACATCCTGATATGGTCCAACACAGGCACAGCCGAGGAGGGAGACACGCGCGCCAGCGGGCGCAGGTTATGAAGAACGGCTCCTCCAGGTCTGCTGGTGCGGCGCACAGGTAAACAACTCCAGGTGTTTACATGGACTGAGCGCGCGGGCAGCTGGCCAGCAGCCGGGTCCCGGGAGCACCACGGGTCAGAGAGGAGATGATCAGATCCAGAGCGAGTCCTGATAGAATAATCCACACTTTGCCTCAGTTTCACCAAAATCCCTGCACGCTTCCCACGACGTCTGCGACGTTTCCTCCATGGAGAAAGGCCAGGGTCACGCAGAAGGAATGCAGGAATCTCAGATAGGACCGGTGGAGGAGAGTGCTGGCCGCTGTTCAAAAACTCACCGGGAATTTCAGCAAATGTACGGAGCTCCAAAAGTGCCCGATGATCATACTGAAAATATGACTCAGCACACTGCACCAACCATTGTAAAAATAACAAAAATAAAATACAAGCAGAGAGCGAGAGACGGCCAGCCCTACACACCGGCGCCATCTTGGAAATAATCAACACACATGCTCCATATCGTAGATACAGAATAAAGGGACGTAAAAATCCTTGGTTTTCCACTGAGATAGGAATTCTGCTCAAAGAAAGAGATACTACCTGGACTAAGGCCAGAAAATCAAAAACAGAACATGACTGGCTCAGCTTCCGACAACTTAGGAACAAATGCACAACCCTAATTAGAAATGCAAAATCAAATTACTACCTGGACGCATCCACAAAAAATCTAAGTGATCCAAAAAGGTTTTGGCAAATAGTAAAATCAAATTCTGGTCAGACAACAACCATTGATTTACCCAGCTCCATTATGACCAGCTCAGGTATTCTGTCAGACAAATTATCAATTCTAAACTGTTTTAATGAACACTTTATATCCTCTGGCTCCCTGTTCGAATCTATGCATCCTGAAATGTTATCTGCTGACCAAACTGATGAAAATCCACCCCCAACTCCACATGTGCTAGACAAACAGGTGACAAACCGCTTTGACTTTGTATCAATATCTCCCAGTGAGGTTCTAAATGCTCTAAAAACTCTTGACACACGCAAAGCAGCAGGACATGACAACATAGAACCACTTTTCCTAAAACTAGCTGCAGATTTCATTGCTGAACCACTTTCATGTATTTTCAATCTCAGTCTAAATACAAATACAATACCCAAAATCTGGAAATCGGCTTATGTTCTCCCTCTGCTAAAAGGGGGTGAACCAACTAATGTCAACAACTACAGACCAATTTCTAAATTATGCATTCTTGCTAAACTGTTCGAAAGACTTGTCTGTGATCAGCTATCTGTTTTTCTACAATCAAATAATATTTTATCACAATTCCAGTCAGAATTCAGAAAACAGCACAGTACCGTAACTACAGTTCTCAAAGTATTAAATGATATCATACATGCCCTGGACTGCAAACAATACTGTGTTGCCCTATTTATAGACCTATCCAAGGCATTTGATACAGTTGATCACAGACTATTGACATCCTGAAACACTCTGGTCTATCAAAACTAGCAGTCTCCTGGTTCACCAACTATCTAACTGACAGAACACAGTCTGTCCATGTAGCCGGATCCTCCTCTACTTTCCTAGATGTTGTGAAAGGGGTGCCACAGGGTTCTGTCTTGGGTCCCATTCTTTTCTCCTTATATATCAACGATCTATACAGTGATCTGTCAAATGCCTCCCCCCATTATTATGCAGATGACAAAATCATCTATTGCTGTTCATCCTCCCTCAGCCAAGCCTTCACCTCTCTTCAAGACGCTTTTAATATTATCCAGTCACGTCAGCAAAAACTTAGACTGGTCCTAAATGCTGACAAAAGCAAGATCATGGTTTTATCCAACAGAAAGCAGCAACCAGAGAACCCACCTCAAATTGAAACCCAAGAGGGAAAACAAATAGAAATGGTCTCCACCTACAAATATCTAGGTTTCAACATTGACAATAAACTGTCATTTAAAATCCACATCTCCAAAATGGTCACTAAACTCAAATTGAAGCTAGGCTTCTACTTCAGAAATAAATCCTGCTTCTCATGTAAAGCCAGGAGAGCATTAGTAGCTGCAACTTTCATGCCGATATTAGATTATGGTGACGTGCTGTACATGAGTGCTGCATCAAAATACCTACAGTCCTTAGACTCAGTTTATCATGGTGCCCTTCGATTCATTACTGATTCCAGTTATCACACTCATCACTGTGTACTTTACGTCAAGTCTAGCTGGTCTTCTCTCAGCGCTTGCAGATACACTCACTGGATATCCTTCATCTATAAGACCCTTCTAAACCTAGTCCCGTCATACCTTACCTCCCTAATACAAACATCACACAATCATTACTCCCTGCGCTCTAATGACTTAATCCTCCTGTCAGTTCCTCTGGTCAGAACTGAACTAGGAAAAAGAGCATTCAGCTTCGCCGTCCCCTCAGCCTGGAACAACTTACAGACAGATTTGAAACTATCAACACTCATCTCGCCTAGATCCTTCATGTCAACCGTATCAGATAATGTTATCAAAAATCTGGACCATTGCAGATGTTTCTAAAACACTACTTATCAAATATACATGTCTTTGTTGACTTTTAACTCTATCTACGTCAACTGATGTCTGTTCTACATTTAATGTCTATAGAAGTCTGTCTTATCCTGATGGTTTCAAACTGTTAACATTTATTTATCATGATAGTAGTTTCTTTTTTTTCTTTTGATAAATGCAAATGCTTATTGTCAATTATCCTGTGACGTGTGCTGATGACCACTTGACCAGGTCACCCTTGTGAAAGAGATCTCGATCTCAACGGGCTCTACCTGGTAAAATAAAGGTGATTGATTGATTGATTGATTGATTGATTGAATCTCTCCATAGCACTGAAACTGCTCTACTGAAGGTTTTTAATGAC
>NC_056506.1:1120490-1125916 GCF_014905685.2 Nematolebias whitei | reverse complement strand
GCGGCGGCAGGAACTGACTCCTCTGCGGCGGCGGCAGGAACTGACTCCTCTGCGGCGGCGGCAGGAACTGACTCCTCTGCGGCGGCGGCAGGAACTGACTCCTCTGCGGCGGTGGCAGGAACTGACTTTCTATGGCGGCGGTGGCGACGGGAAACAGAAACTGGTGCTGAGTCCTCTGAGGCGACAGGAGCAGGAGCAAGGACCTCAGCAGATGGATCAACTTCGGGGGCTGCGTGCAACGTGGACGGTGGTTTTACAGAGGCAGGGTTTTCTGGTGCTGGTGGACAAATGTCACTATGTGAGGGTGTGATGAGTTTCCTAGTTACTATTAATATTTTATTGTACTCCGGGAGCTGAACAAGACCGGGCCATGAAAGCAAAAATCTCTCCATTAAAGAGAATATAATTCTTGAGCAGTCCGGGTTATTTGTAGCTTTAGTAAATGAATCTAATAAAGACTGATTTATGAATGCAAGAACCTGGGGTGAATATGTGACTGATGGGCAAGTGTCTGTAAGTGAGGGTGTAGAGTCAGGTGTCGCCCCCACCGGGTCACTTGTAGCATGCCCCATAGGTACGGACTGGCCGGGTTGGACAGCCGCGGCGCGATGTGACGGTGAGAGGCCGGACTCTGCCCCCACCAAGAACCTGGAGGGTGAGGCCACGGAATCCGCCCCTGTAACGTCAACCGGACCGGAACCGCCGAACCGAGCAGAAATGGACCGGAGCCCCCGCGGGACGTCGGACCTCGCCCCCACCGAAAACCTGAGAGGTGAGGCGGCGGATCCGGCTCCCACAGAAACACCAGAACCAACTCTACAATTCTGCTCAGCCGACGAAACCGGCCCGGTCGCTGCGGGCTGCCCTCGGGACCGCTTCTTACCTCCCCGGCGGCGTCGGGTGCGTCGAGGGACCGGAACAAAACCAAACTCCTCTTCGAGCTCTTCGTCCTCCCCCGACGTCCATCCCGAGTAGCCGGGCGAGGCGGACTCTGAAACAGCGGTGCAGTGACCTCCCCGGTACCGAGCTCTGTCCTCCTCGAGGACCAGGAGTGGAGAGGACAGGATTTCTACTTCCTGGTCATAACGTCCTTGAGAGCGGACGGGCCTCGTCCAGAACCCGCCGCACCGGATTGTGGATCTGCTCATCACGGGAGGCTCGGAGGGAAGAAAAAAGAAAAAAGGTGAGCTGCCGAGAGAATCCTGCCCGCTGGGTTCTGATATATGGTCGGGTCGTAATGTCAGGATCAGCTGGACAGGAACGAACCCAGTTGTGCAGACAGGACTCAACTCGGCAGATTACAAAAATAGATATGTTTAATGATAAATAAAAAGGTAACAAAACAATAAGCTGACGTGGCAGCAAAACTTACATGGACTCAGGAAGCTCAGGGAGAAACTCACAAGACGCAGGAAACATGAAGACCCAAACGAATACAACCCGACAAAGGAATAACACAGGACAGGAGGTTTATATACAAGGACAAGACAAGACGTGATTACAAACAGCAGGTGTGACGAGACAAAGGTGGCAACAATTAAACTGACGAGGAAACACTAGGGAAACACAGACACAAACAGAAACAGCAAAAGGTGCCATCCTTACACCCTCAAGGAACGCCTCCCGGCGTTCCACCAGGTTGCTCAGGATGCAGGCGATGGAAGTCCCGGATCAAGGGCTTATCCAGGACGTGACGGGAAGGCACCCAGGACCGCTCCTCTGGTCCGTACCCCTCCCAATCGATGAGATACTGCAGGCCCCGACCCCGCCGTCTAGAACGGAGGAGCCGGCGGATGGTGTAAGCCGGTGAACCATCGATCAGACGGGCGGGAGGGGGGGACGCAACAGGGGAATGAAAATGAGAGGAGGAGACAGGTTTGACACACGAAACATGAAAAGAGGGGTGGACACGTAAGGACTTGGGCAGAGTAAGACGAACAGACACGGGGTTAATGACCTTGGAGATGGGGAAAGGACCAATGAAGCGGGGGGGCAAGTTTGCGAGAAGCAACCTTCAGGGGAAGGTTCTTCGTGGAGAGCCACACCTTCTGACCCACAGCATACTCAGGTTGGGGGGTCCTATGGCGGTCAGCCTTTTTACAGTAGGCAGCACGTGACTTAAGCAAGGCGGTCTTGGCCCTCCTCCACACCCTCTGGCAACGGAGAGCGGCGAGGTGGGCCGAGGGAACAGATGCCTCCCTCTCCTGAACAGAGATAACAGGCGGTTGGAAACCAAAAACAGTATAAAAAGGGGACAGACCAGTGGCAGATGAAGGGACGGAATTGAAGGCGTGCTCGATCCACGGGAGAGTAGAGCTCCACTTCTCGGGGTCGTTAAGACAGAGGAGCCTCAGTTTGCCCTCCACCTCCTGATTAGCCCTCTCAGTCTGACCGTCCGTCTCAGGGTGGAAGCCCGAGGAGAGGCTAATGGAAATACCCAGAAGATCACAAAACTCTTTCCAGAAGTGGGAGACAAACTGAGGCCCCCGATCAGAAACAATGTCTACAGGCAACCCATGAAGCCTGAAAACCTCACGAGCCATGACGTGAGCCAGTTCTTTAGAGGACGGTAACTTATGGAGGGGGACCAGATGAATCATTTTGGAGAAACGATCGACAATAGTGAGGATGACAGTGAAATTGTTAGAAGGTGGGAGACCAGTTACAAAGTCTATGCCTATATGAGACCAGGGACGTGAAGGGCAAGGAAGGGGGCGAAGAAGCCCCGATGGAGATCGTCTGGAGGTCTTGGACTGAGCACAGGCTGGACAAGACCGAACGTACAGGCGAACGTCCCTGGACATGGTCTCCCACCAAAATTGGGACCTGACAATGAAAAGGGTCTTGGCAAAACCTGGGTGACAATACAGCAGGGAGTTGTGACAAAAACGAATGACCTGTTTAACCATATCGGGTGGAACATATAAACGATCAGGTGGACAGTTAGCTGGAGGAGGACGTGTCTGGCTGAGGTCTCTCAGGTCCTGCTCTAACTGGGTGATGGCCAGGCGGGCACTCTCAGGAAGGATAAAATTCTCCTCCTGAGCTGAGGGGGAATTATCCTCCTCCAAAATGCGAGACAGGGCATCGGGCTTTACATTTTTCTCCCCGGGTCGATAAGAGAGGGTGAAATTAAATCGAGAAAAAAACAAGGCCCACCTGGCCTGACGAGGATTAAGGCGACGAGCGGACCTGAGATATTCCAGGTTCTTGTGGTCAGTCCATACCTGGAACGGGAACCTGGAACCCTCCAGCCAGTGACGCCACTCCTCCAGAGCGAGCTTAACAGCAAGCAGCTCTCTGTCCCCAACATCATAATTCCTTTCTGCCGGGGAAAGGCTGCGGGAGAAGAAGGCGCAAGGGTGAAGACGCCCGTCCTTATTGCGCTGACTAAGAACCGCCCCCGCACCAATGCTGGAAGCGTCCACCTCCACTACAAACGGCTCCTCTGGATTGGGGGACTGCAGGATGGGAGCAGAAACAAAAAGTCTCTTAAGTTCGGTAAATGCGGTCTCTGCTGCAGTGGACCAGGAAAAACGAGACTTGGTAGAAGTGAGTTCATGAAGGGGTTTAGCGATGATACTGTAGCCCTTGATAAAACGTCTATAGAAATTAGCAAACCCCAAGAAACGTTGAAGCTGTTTGCGGTCCTTAGGAACGGGCCAATCCACCACAGCAGAGACCTTGCTGGAATCCATCTCGATCCTATTGGGGGACACAACAAAACCAAGGAATGATGTGGAAGAGACATGAAATTCACATTTCTCAGCCTTAACATATAGTCCATTCTGTAACAGGCGGGTGAGAACAGATCTCACTTGTTTACGATGAGAAATAATGTCCTTAGAAAACACAAGAATATCATCAAGATACACGAAAACAAATTTGCTGACCATGTCTCTTAACACATCATTCACTAAAGTCTGAAACACGGCCGGTGCGTTGGTTAGCCCAAATGGCATTACCAAATACTCATAGTGCCCATCGGGGGTATTAAAAGCCGTCTTCCACTCGTCCCCCTCTCTGATGCGGACCAAGTGATAGGCATTCCTTAGATCTAATTTGGTGAAAATGTTAGCCCCCTGGATAAGGTCAAAAGCAGTGGACATAAGGGGAAGAGGATATTTGTTCTTAATAGTAATTTTGTTAAGTCCTCTGAAATCTATGCAAGGACGCAGAGACCCGTCCTTCTTTTTAACAAAAAAGAACCCAGCACCGGCAGGAGAGGCGGAAGGGCGGATGATGCCAGATTTCAGGGACCCCTGAATGTACTCTCTCATGGTGGCTTGTTCTGGGACTGAGAGAGAGTACAGAGCTCCTCTAGGAGGAGTAGACCCTGGAATAAGATCAATACCACAGTCGTACGGACGGTGAGGGGGAAGCGAGGTGGCCTTAGTTTTATTAAAGACCTTCTTAAGGTCGTGATACTCTCGGGGCACATTAGATATATCTGAATCATATGTCACATTCGTATCTACCGTTTCGACAGGGACCACAGCATCAAAAAGACATGTAGATAAACAATCATCTGACCACCCTAAAATCTCTCCCCTCCTCCAGTCTAGATGGGGATTATGTTTAATTAACCATGTGGTTCCTAAGACCACCGGAGCTTGGGGAGATTTGATGACCACAAAGGATATCTCTTCCTTATGGTTACCCCCTAAACACAATAAAACTGGTTCAGTAACCAAAGAAAAAGAGTTTAAAGGATGACCATCTAAGGCCACTACTGACAGTTTGTGGGGGGTTGAACAAAAACGGATACCTGCTGTTACAGCAAAGTCATGGTCAATGAATTCAGTATCAGCCCCAGAATCAATGAAAGCTTTAATAGAGACCTGAGATTTGCCGGAGGTGATCAGATCGGCGGGTATGGTGAAAGGTGAGGAGAGTTTGCTGGTGCTGACCTGGCTCAGTAGATATCTCCTCTCATCTAATGAGCGACCCCTTTTACCGGACACTTGGCGTTGATGTGACCAGCCCCTCCACAATAAAAACAAAGATGTCCTCTCCGTCTCCTCTCACGTTCAGTCTCAGTAAGGCGGCTTCTGCCCAACTGCATGGGTTCCTCTGCCAACAGAGGAGAAGAAACAATCGGTGAGATGAGAGATCGTGGAGGGGGTCGAAACTCACTGACCAGTTTAGTCGCCGGGGAAGTCTTTGTTCCTCGTTCTCTGGCTCGTTCGACCAGCCTTAAGTCCACCCTGGTGGCCAAATCCTCAAGGTCCTGTAGGGAGTCAGGATAACGTTTAGTAGCAAGTTCATCTTTGATCTCGTCCGTTAGACCCCTATAAAAGGCATCAGTAAGAGCCTCCTCGTTCCAATGGCTTCCTGAGGCAATGGCGTGGAAGTCGATAATGTAATCGGTCACCCTGCGATTACCTTGGTGAATGTCAAACAACCGTCTGGCAGCCTCACGTTCT
>NC_056506.1:1098572-1120390 GCF_014905685.2 Nematolebias whitei | reverse complement strand
ATGACCACTTGACCAGGTCACCCTTGTGAAAGAGATCTCGATCTCAACGGGCTCTACCTGGTAAAATAAAGGTGATTGATTGATTGATTGATTGATTGATTGAATCTCTCCATAGCACTGAAACTGCTCTACTGAAGGTTTTTAATGACATTTTCATATCCACAGACGCTGGTGATTCTGTGCTGCTTGTTCTATTGGACCTTACATCTGCTTTTGACACCATCAACCACAAGATCCTCATTTCTAGACTGGAGCAGTGGGTGGGCATCACAGGGTCAGCCCTTAAATGGTTTGGGTCCTACCTCTCTGACAGAACCTTCTGTGTCAATATCAAAGATTTTAGTTCGGCACCGACAGCGCTCCAGTGGGGGGTACCGCAGGGGTCCATCCTCGGTCCCCTTCTCTTTTCTTTATACCTGCTGCCACTAGGTGATATTTTCCGCAAACACGACATACCCTTTCATTTCTATGCCTATGATTGCCAAATTTACTTCCCCCTGAGGCACAGAGGCACACACTCTATTCAGCCTCTTCTTGACTGCCTGGCTGACATCCGGGACTGGATGGCTTTAAACTTCTTAAGCTTCAATGAGAAGAAGTCTGAAGTCATGCTGTTCCATCCCAGTGGCTCACTCATGAACCATGACGTTGACCTTTTCTCTCTAGCCCCGCTAGAGAAACAAAAGGTCACTAATCTGGGGGTGATAATGGACCCGTCCTTAAAACTCAACAGTCACGTAAACATGATGGCCAAATCCTGTTTTTTTCAGCTGAGAAGGCTGTCTAAGCTGAAGCCTATACTCTCCAAAAAGAACCTCGAGACAGTGATCCACGCCTTCATAACATCTAGGCTTGATTACTGCAATTCACTTCTGTTTGGAATCAGTCAGTCCTCCATTGCACGTCTACAACTGGTCCAAAATGCTGCAGCCCAATTTTTAACTGGTACAGGATATAGAGAGCACATCACGCCAGTTTTGGCCTCCATGCACTGGCTACCCATTCACCTTCGGATCCAATTCAAAATTCTCATGTATGTTTTTAAATCACTGAACAGTTCTGCCCCATCCTATCTCACTGATCTTCTGCAGCCATATGTCCCACCGCGCTCTCTGAGGTCAGCAGATGTAAGCTCAGAGGTGACAGGGCTTTCTCTGTTGCAGGTCCACGACTGTGGAATGAGTTGCCACTGAGTGTCCGGCAGGCTCCCACACTCTCAGTCTTTAAGTCTCGCTTGAAGACCCACTTCTTTTCTCTTGCCTTTAACACGGTGTGATTTGTTTTGGTCCTGTCTGTACTCTACACTGTTGGCCGATCGTAATAATCAAGTGTACAATGTTTTGATGTTAAATTTTGATTCTGTTAATAAATGACCACATTCATTTTGATGTGTCAAAGAAAATTAACGTCTCATGTCACTGATTAGACCATCTCCCACACAGTACCTCTGTCACATATCTGTCAAGTAGCTCGAAAAAGAGAGAACCCGTTATTAAATATCGATTGTAGTGGAGCTCCTAAGCTAACCTACCCTACATCACTACACCTTCAATGCTGCTGCAGCAGGCATCTCTTTTGCTAACCACATAGCTGAGTGAACTGCCACACGCTCAGCTATTTCCCACTGTAGGTGTTGGGACCGCAACCCATCGACACTCATCACCAGTCGCCTAAAACCCTGTGTTATGGCTCGGGATACTCTTCTTTCGAGGGCTCCTAACATTTCCCTCATATATCCTTCATTGCTGGTTGCTTCCTCGTAGCTTATAGTCGGGACATGTATTATGGCATAATGTGGAAGGTCAGCACCGCTAGTTAGGCTCACTGTTGGCTTCAAGCCTTCTGTTCGCTGTCTTAAATGACTTATCTCTTGTTGATACTCGCTTCCCGCTAGTTTCTTTAAAGTTTTTCTGAACGTTGAGTTATGGATCTTATATTTGTGATCGGTGAATACTAACAACCCGTCGGCATCCATAGTCCAAGGGCTCCCTTTCAGCCTACACACTCGGATCCTATTTTGGAGTGGTATGATTTGTGTTTCCTCGGGTAAAGGGTTAAGGGTTTCAGTCAGAGGGAATTTGGGCATGCCTTTTGGTAACAGTTTAATTTTCTCTTTCAGCCTCGTCTTGGGCTCTTTCTCATCTTTTTGGTTGGATTTTGGTTCAAGCTTTGGTTCCCGATGCTTCTCTTTAGATTGTTTTTTTTCTGCGGGTCTCGTTAGGTATTCCTGAGGAACCCTCTCCCGGGTTCTCTTTCTTATCTCTTTGATCATCACTCGGCTCTAACTTTGGTTACGTCTTTGTTTTTCCTAAGGGTTCCACATTCAACCCTTTTCCGCTCATCCAGTACTGACTCAGTTTTTCTGCTAGAGCTTGGGCAATGGCATCCAGTTGTTGATCATCCTTTTCTTTTCCTGCTTCATCATAAAAGGACCAGTCATTGGTATTTTTTTTACTTTGGCCCCTGATTTTAGGTGCTCACCGTCTGAGTCTAAGTCTGGGTCTTGATTCTTAGTCTCCCTGTATTGGCTATTGCTTATGGGAAAGCTTCCAAATGGGAGATTCACAAATGAGAGTTTTGCATGGGAGGCCGAGATGAATGCTCCTTGTTCAGGTCTGACAACATTCGGACTTTCTTTTTCTGCCTGGATTGTTACAATTATTTCACTTTTAGGGGTTTCATCTTTTTCCCTATCTGATTCGGACTCATCCGTATCCCCTGGGGAGCCCGTTCGTGATGTTCGTTCTTTTCCTACTCCTGTCTCCTGGTGTTTTTTTCTGTTCATATATGGCTAGTCTCATTAACTCCTCTGTGTACTCCTGGCACTTAGGGGCTGCTTTCATGTTGTGTTTAACTAAGAGCCACCCCAATCCTGATGCTTTGGCTACCATTTTTATTAGAGGGTCATAATCAAAGGAAGGACTGATAACTACCGCAAAAAGCGCACCTACTGGTGTCTCTACCATCTGTATCCACCGTTGCAGCCACTTTTTGATCTCTGCTTTGGTTTTCATTCTAGCTGGGTCTCGCATTACTATCATTTGAAGCCCATTTGTTGCCTTGTTGCAATGGTACACACCCTTTTCTTCGATGCATTTAATCAGGTTTTGTTACAGGACTTCTTCATTTTTCTCCAGATTACTGTCTTTGAATTGGAGCTGCTTCAGCGGGTGCCAGGTTTCATAACCTTTTCCATATGGGAGGATTCCTACCCTTACTCCTAGTATTTCTTTTTCTGGCTCGGGTGTTACTTCTGTCAGATCGTTTGGCTTGGGCTGGTCATCTAGCTCTACATCTTCTGCCACTTCGCCCATTTTTCTGTTTTTGTCGTCTCGAGTTGCCTGTTCCACAGAGTCTCCCGACTCTATTCCTTGTACTTCAGATGGGAACAGACTAGCTGCTAAACTTACTACTTGGATTATGGTCAGTAACCCTTCGTAAGCCCTCCTACCCCACCCACTGCCTAGTGGATTACTAAGGGGTATTTGGCTGGTGGCCTGGTCCAGCCGCTCACACTCCCTCAACTCTAGGGACTGTGTTCTTTCTTCAGCGCTTGATCAGCCCGCTGATACGTGCCTTCTCTTTGGGGATCTTTACACTAAAAGAAACATATCCCACCGCTGCCATCATGTTCCACTTTCCCGAGTGAGGTAGGCACAGGCCACGCCCTCGCCGCAGCCTTTTTCCTCAAAGGGAGCTAAAACTAATCCTGAGACTCAGGTATTACCTGCAGCTGAATTTCCAGGACAGTCTAGGTCAAGGCTGTGTTGAGATGATTCACCCAGACTGTTAACTACCTACGATCCTTGCACCACACCCAAAGTCTCACCTCGTGCCTCGCCCGACCTAGCAGCAGGAGTGGGGACGTTTAGCAGACGAGGGAGCGCAAGTTAACGGTAGCTCATCTCCTGATTTAGCGTTGCAATTGTTAATCGATCTGGCTTTGTTTAGAGTCTAGACACAAGACTCTTGGATGTTGTTTTATAATCAAAAGCTAATAAAACTGTTTAAAACCTCCCGTGCTTCTGTTGCTTTTCTGAACCAAGTTTTCCACTTCCAAGAACAAAAAGGGTGTTGAAATAAGAATCCAGAATTTTACATTTTGCTTTGCTTTAATCAATAATATTTGCAGGGGAAAAGCGGTATGCACAATAATGATTACATTCGATTACAAAGAGATTACATGATGAATAATATTCCCTCCTTAGTCCCTTTCCAGTTGTTGACCTTTCCTGGGCAAGGTAGATTTCCGTCCCTATGGACGGGCTTGAGACTGGCCCTTGGACTCCTCTCTGCTCGGCCTCGGACGTCTTTTAATCCGGCCGGCCACGCCCTGTCTCACTCAGGAACACAAGTACCCACACAGTTTACCTACTCTCTCTACCTGACCCAACACATTATTTCTCACTGCAAGGAAGACCCTTCTGCAACTCTAAGCAACCAGATTTATAATATAATTAATTTTTCTGCTTGTCAATTCATGCACTGCTGCTTTAATTTGAAATAAGGTTTTATTAAGGACTAAGCTTGAGAAACGTCCTCTTACCATTTCACTGATCATAGCAAGAGGCAAATTTCCCCATCCCTCTTGGATGCGGGCCGTTTCTGGTCCTCCGGCTGGTCTGAATTTGAAGAAAAGGATTTAGGAATAATCCGGGCTGAGGGTTGATGAATAGTTCCAAAAGAAGCGTATTCCAACGGATTTCACCTTTGTTTTTCTTCAGCTGACGCAGTCCAACTTGTCCTATTAATCCACAATCGTCTCGTGATCCTCGCAGGTCCCGTTCGTTGCCTCCTCACACGAGTAGTGGTCCCCAAACAGCGGAGTTTTCACAGAAACATCTGTTTATATAGCTTGAGATTTTGACTGACATCTCCAGACTGATCATGCCATCGGGCAAATCCAACCTCTTCTGGGTTGGATTTAGGTCAGAATTTACAGGCCTCTATGAGGTTTTGCCAGTCACTCCTCATGCATATTAAAATCTGGGTGTACTTTGTTCAATTTTGCTTAGTCATTCTTGAGTTGTATTGTTCTGATTCGCTCAGAGCTGTTTTCAAGGCTTGCCTTGCGTAATACCTCTGCTTGTGTAACTTTTTCCACTCACACCTTCCTTCTAGAACATTCGTGAAAACACTGGGTCATTTCTTCAATTTTCAACATCATGAACAAGTTTAAACAGAATACATTCTCAAATCACAACGTTTATATCCTAAATCAGAAAGTTTTATTATCACTTGATTATCTACTTGTCTATTGATTATTATAAACACATTTTTCTCATTCATTTGAAAATTGGTAATTTTTATTAAAAAGAAAATATATCTTTCTGCTCCTCTGCTCCTCTCTCCTCTCTGCCTGCGTGTGTGTGTTTGTGTAGTTGTGTAAGTGTGTGTCATATACATGTGTGTTTATGTGGTGTGTAAGTGTATATGTTTCTCTACACCTGGTTTTCATTATCTCGGACTCCGAGGCCTTGAAGCGGGGCATGCCAAGACATGTTTGTCTTAGGAGCAGGCTGAACTCCGCACATCGGCTTCCTTGACACGCTTTACTTTATATATGCTTCCATTAGGTAAAGTTATTAAACAGCATGGGATACATATTCATTGTTATGCTGATGACACACAATTATATTTGTCCATTAAACCCAATGAATCCAATCAGCTACTTAGACTACAAGCATGTCTTAAAGGCATAAACACCTGGATGACCCTTAATTTCCTCTTTTTAAACACAGACAAGACTGAGGTTTTAGTTTTTGGACCTGAGCACCTTAGGAATGAATGTTTCAGTCTTTCTCCCTCCTTAGATGCATTAATCTGTCCTCCAGCTCTAATGTTAAAAATCTTGGTGTTATTTTTGATCAGGACATGTCTTTTATCCTCCACATTAAAAACGTTACTAGAACCTCCTTCTTCCACCTGCGTAATATCACTAACATTAGAAACATCTGATCTAAAGATGATGCAGAAAAACTGCTCCATGCATTTGTCACATCTAGACTGAACTATTGCAATGGTTTATTATCTCGGTGTCCAGATACTTCTTTAAAACGTCTTCAGTTGATCCAAAATGCTGCTGCCAGAGTCTTAACTGGAGTTAGTAGGAGAGATCATATTTCTCCAGTTTTAGCTTCTTTCCATTAGCTCCCTGTCAAATCCAGAATAGAATTCAAAATCTCACTTCTAACCTACAAAGCTCTCAACAACCTGGCTCCATCTTATATTACAGATCTTATTGTTCCATATTTTCCTAACAGAGCACTTCGCTCTCAGACTGCAGGTTTAATTGTGGTTCCTAGAATTTACAAAAACAGAATGGGAGGCAGATCTTTCAGTTATCAGGCTCCTCTCTTGTGGAACCAACTTCCAATCTCTGTCCGTGAGGCTGACACATTGTCCAGTTTTAAAACTAGGTTTAAGACTTTCCTTTTTGCTAAATCCTGTAGTTAGAGTTGGCTTGGGTTTCCTGAGCAGTCCCTTAGTTATGCTGCTATAGGCTTAGACTGCTGGAGGACAAACTGACCACACTTTTCACTCTGTTGCTGTCTTTACTTACTCTGCTCAACCTGTTTTGTATTTGTAATTATTTTTTCTATCCTTAACATGTGTTTTTTTGTCTTTCAGATACACCTGTACCTATACCTGGACCTACCATTCTGTGTTCGTCTGTCTCTCCTCCCTGTCTTCTCAACCAGCCAGTCAAAGAAAATGGCCGCTTGTCCTGAGCCTGGTTCTGCTGGAGGTTTCTTCCTGTTAAAGGGAGTTTTTCTTTCCACTGTTGCCACTGTGCTTGCTCAGGATGGGAGACTGCAACAAAGCCAAGATTCAACTTGTCTGCTGGATTCCTTAGATAGAGAACTTTACTAATTGGCTTTTATGTGAATGTTCCTGTAAAGTGCCCTGAGACAACTTTGTTGTGATTTGGCACTTTATAAATAAACTGAATTGAATTGAATTGAATTGAGAAAAGGCAGTTTAGAGACGGGACAGAAGTTGGAAAGGGAGCCAGAATCAAGATTAGGCTTCTTAAAGAGAGGGGTCACATCTGCTGTTTTAAAATACGATGGGACGAACCCTTTGTTCAGGGAGTTGTTAATTATCATCAACACTGTTGGACCAATACAGGCTAGAGTCTGGACAAGCAAAGAGGGAGGTAATATTGCCAGTGAACAAGTAGAACATTTCATTTTGGCAATTAATGAGGTCAGGTCATTTAAAATAATCGGAACAAAAGAAGACTATGACTCAGAACACTGAGGCTCATCTTGAAACATAGATGAGCTTGGAGATATATTGGATTTCAGGTCCATCACCTTCTTTATGAAAAAAATGAGAAACATGTTACAGTCATTGTTTGAGGTTAATGAAGCATGGTGCGCTGGGGGAGATACAATACTGCTGATAGTATCAAACAACACTTTAGGATTGTTTTGTTCAGGTGAATAAGATTGCTAAAATATGATGACCTGGCATCACTAACTGCCTTGTTATAAGCACCAAGGAGCTCCTTAAAATATTCCCGGTGGGCAACCAGACCAGTCCTCTTCCACAAGCGTTCTGTTTTCTGACAAGAGTGCCTGAGTTCTCGAGTTTGATTGTTTAACCAAGGTGAACAGCGGTAAACGGGCCCACAGCGGGTTTTGTAAGGAGCAATACTGTCAAGAATAGTAAGGCAGTGATCAGTAAAAGAGTCAACCAGAAGCTCCACATCATCATCATCATCATCAGGAGGTATTGTAAATGAAAAGAGGGAAGAAAACTCTGCGACTACAAAACTGTCAATAAAGCGTCTGCGCTTACTGGTAACCTGAGGAAAAGTCTCCAAATAACAGGAAATATTAAAAGAGACAACCTTATGGTCACTGAAAACAACATCTTTTATATGTAGATTATTAAGAGTGAGTCCATAAGTAAAAACCAGGTCTAAAGTGTGGCCTGCAGTGTGAGTAGGCTCAGACACAAGCTGTGAGAAGTTAAGAGTCCATAATATTAAGAAAGTCCATAGCAGGATGGCTTGTTGGATCATCGACATGGAAATTAAAATCTCCAGAGATGATGATCCTATTTAGCTTCACTGTAGAAGATAAAAAGTCCTGAAAGTCTGAGAGAAAAGATGAAACAGGTCCAGGTGGTCGATAAAACAGGATGGCATATATAGGTTCAACTTTGTCTATTCGGACCATGATCATCTCAAAGGAGTTGTAGGTAGATGAAGTGATCATTTGACATGAAAAAGTCCTCTTATAGATGACATCAGTGCCACCTCCACGGCCTGTCATCCGTGGTGCAGATAAAAAAGAACACCCCTCAGAAGAGTTCCAGGAGATGTGAAACATCATTTTCACGCTGCCATGTCTCAGAAATAAACAAAAAGTCTAAGCTCTCAGAGCTAAAAAAGTCATTTAAAATGAAGGACTTATTGGCAACAGAGCGTGCATTTATTACCGACATTTTAGTGGAGAAAGCTGCTGACCGTGTAGAGGGGTCCACAGCGGCATCAGGATGACGTGGCAAGCTGCGCAGTGAGTTGGGATTCCTCCCGCGGTGAACTTTGGATGCCCACAGCTTCAGGTGACAACCTGTGTGGGAAACTTCTGGGAGCGTTTGAACTAATCCAGCATCAACATATCTGAGGTTGAATCGCCTGACCGCACCCGATGCTGCCTCATTTTTCCAAAGCCGACGGAGCAGCACGAAGAAGCCGGCTCTCTTCCCTCACTTCCTTCACCTGCATGTCCAGAGCAGGGACAGATCCACAGGTAAGAGAGGAGAGACGCTGGGAGGGGCACCGGGTTCCAGCGGTGGTGGAAATGTATGGTATGGTATAAATGGTATGGTATAAAGTTTATTCATTTAAAAAAAGTACAAAACAATTCCATAACAATATAAAAAAAAAAGATACAAGAGATTTAAAATGAAAGGCAGCAGAAAGAAGAAAAAATCTTATCATATCTGCCCCTTTTTTCAAACAATTATTTCAATCATAATAATTTTCAAGTAGTGGTGGAAATGTAACTCCATTTTGATGACACTGAAGGTTGACCATCACAGACTTGATCGCCAGTAGCGAGTGGCGGTCATATGTCCGCAAGGAAGCCACCCCAGACAGAAACATAACAATAAAATAACATATGAAGTAAGCAAACAACCTGGCAGAGGCCAAGCCAAACACAGGTGCCATCTTGCCACGTCACACCATTTGAGTCAATCACATTCACTCTGCATTTTTACAGGAAATGCAATTTCTCTGTTTATATTTGCATTGCGAAGCATTTTGTGGACCATTTGGCTGTTGGAAAGAGTTCTATAAATAACGATTGATTGTTGGAATTTGATTGGGTTAAACTACACTCACAACAGCACAGTCTAAACTCTACATCACAGCAAAACAGCAAAGACTTGCCTTCCATTGTTGGTCCTTTTAGTGATTTAACCAGATCATCTAGAAAACATGCAGAACAGTCAGAGTTTCATAGAAAACCATCTTTGTTTATGTGCAGTGATTCTCATCTCCTATTGATCTTGAAGAATAAATCTGTATGTCTGATCATCAGATTCACCTGTTTGCCCTGCAAAAGGCCTGGTGAAGGGTCTCTTGTCCGTTTTGTTTTCCATTTCTTCTTCTTCTTCATCCACCTCTGTGTAAAAACTGCCGAGCTTCTGCACCAGTTCAGACACTTCCTCTGAGATTGGGATGGTCTCCAAAATCTCATAATATACATGGAGAAAAATGGTTACTGTATGATGACAGATCAGTAGAAAGGTCTAATAATACCTTAACTTTTAATAGCTGTGACTGACATACAATAATTTTATGTGATGTCAAGAGGGAATGACAATGACTTTCCCTGAAAAGGACTCACCAGCTGGATGTGCTCAATATAATTTCTCATAGCTTCCTCCTTTGTCATGTTTCCCAGAGAGCTCCATGTATCCCTGGCAACACAGAGTCAAAGTTCAACACCGAGGAGAACAGCAAACAGTGAATGACTGAAGCTGTGCAGAGAAACAATATGAAATGATCTCATCTGACATCATTCTGTCTCTGTTTGGGTCTGTCCATGTTTGTATGGAGCAGAAGTGCTGGTTGTACAAACCCAACTCTGGAGAAGTTGGGACAGGACTATACATTTCCCCTTGTAGAGCATCCTCTCTTCCTTTAACTCTTAAAGTCTGGGAACTGGAGAGAGCAGGATAGGCACAAATTCCAGTCATAAATCTTTTGTATCCTGATACATGCTCAATAATCAAGGCAGAAAAATCTAAAAAAGTTAAATCTGGTCCTCTGGAGTAGAATTCCTCTGGTGGAGATGATCACAGCCACAGAATCAGCCATCCGCAACAACAAATGAAAGAGGGTGAAGCAGAACAACTCAGAATCAAAGTTTCATCCTGCCTCAGCAATGGCTGAATTAAAAAATTCAAAACAAAAAAATTAACCATTGTTTCATCAGTCTCCATGATGACATCCCTCACCTTAGCCACAAAGTCCATGGTGTTCTGTATGTGGTGTTCTGAGCTGCCAACTAAAGGGATGAGTACAGATGCCAGATATTTGGAAACATTGTAAGTGACAGAGTTAATCATGCTAACAATAGGTCTTAAAGGTACGCCTTGTTTGTGGATTTTAGGTAAACCATACAGACTAGGTGTGGCCTCCCCTGGGTACAGTCTGTGGTACAGAAAACGGTCAATAGCCTTGTCCTGTTCCAAAATTTTCAGGCAATCTATCAATTTCTTCTTGTAACCACTTCCTGGATCTCTTTTCAGAGGTTCATAAGTGTTTAAGACACTAAGGAGTGTCATAACTTTCTCATGATAGTCTTTCTGGTTCAAAATCACTGTGCACCTTCCTTTGTCTGCTGGGAGGATGATGATGTTTTTGTCCTTGCTAAGAGTGGTGAGTGCATCCCTCTCTACTGATGTTGGAAGGTGGTGGTTTGGCATTGCTGAGGCAGGATGAAACTTTGATTCTGAGCTGTTCTGCTTCAGCCTCTTTAATTTTGTTGTTGCGGATGGCTGATTCTGTGGCTGTGATCATCTCCACCAGAGGAATTGTACTTGGTGCAACCGCAAAGTTCAGTCCCCTGGCAAGAATCTCTGTCTCTGGCTGGGTGAGCTGTCTGTCAGATAAATTCTTCACCCACTTTTCTGTCTCCCTGGCATGTAATTGACTACTGGAGTGTTGTCCTACACTGAATGTGTTGTTATTGGAATAGTGATGGTGTTGATGAGTTATTAGTAAGTTAAACTTGTTTTGTTGTCGAGTCTTGGACTTGACATGCTGTGCTAAGCGTGCCTGATCTGTACAGTCCAACACTTGCTGAAGTGTGGTCTGATCTAGACACGTTGTTAGTTTCTGTTTAATGTGCTCTTCTTTGACCTTCAAGAACTCAATAGTAAAACTGGTCTGTCTCACCCGTTCTTTCAGCACTTTGTGGATAAGGTGAGGGATGTCATCATGGAGACTGATGAAACAATGGTCTCTTTTGATGTCACATCACTCTTTACGTGCATTCCTGTTGATGATGCAGTAGAGGTGGTCAGTTTAAGATTAAAATCAGACATCACTCTGAGCAGCAGGACCACGCTTTCCACAGAACAACTGTGTCAACTCTTGAAACTGTGCCTGCAGTCAACCTACTTCACATATGGGGAGCAATATTATAGGCAGACACATGGGTGTGCTATGGGGTCTCCAGTTTCTCCTATTGTTGCCAACCTGTACATGGAGGAGGTAGAAAAGAGAGCCTTGACATCCTTTTCAGGGACACCACCAAGTCAATGGTTCAGGTATGTTGACGACACCTGGGTTAAAATTAAATCTCAGGAAGTCCAACATTTTACTGACCACATCAACTCTGTGGATAAATACATCAAGTTCACACGAGAAGATGTAAAAAATGGCAGGTTGGCTTTCTTGGACTGTGAGGTCTCAGTCTCTGATAGAGGACATTTGCAAACCGAGGTGTACCGCAAACCCACCCACACAGACCAGTATTTGCAGTTTGACTCCCATCACCCTTTGGAGCACAAGTTAGGAGTCATCAGGACTCTGTACCACAGAGCAGACAGCATCCCCACTAACTCAGGAGCCAGGCAGAAGGAGAAATCCCACACAAGACAGGCTCTAGAGCAATGTGGATATCCTAACTGGGCCTTCCTGAAAGCAGAGAAGAAACCCAAACAAGACTCCAGTCAGCCAACAGGTGAAAAGGAGGAACCCAGACCCAGACCAGTGGTCATTCCATATGTTGAGGGAGTATCAGAGAAACTGAGACGTTTATTTTCTAAACATAACGTCCCAGTGGCTTTTAAACCACAAAATACATTAAAGACTGGTTCATCCCAAAGATCCAGTCCCCCGGCACAAACAGAGTAATGTTGTGTATGTTGTTCAGTGTCAGGAGGGTGATCAGTCTTACATCGGGGAAACTAAACAGCCACTGGCCAAAAGGATGGACCAGCACAGAAGATCAACATCATCAGGCCAGGATTCTGAGGTCTACACTCATCTCCAGACCAGCGGTCACTCTTTCAAGGATGAAGGTGTGCACATCCTGGACAGAGAGGAACGATGGTTTGAGAGAGGAGTAAAGGAGGCCATCTTTGTGAAAAGAAACCGTCCATCATTAAACAGGGGCGGAGCCTCCGGGTTCAACTGTCCCCCTCTTACAATGCTGTGATTGCTAGTATCACTCAGCCCTCTGTGAACAGTAAACAGCCATCAGTGTGCTAATGATCCATTGTTAGGCTGATGGTCCTTCTTGAGCATGTGATCAGCTGGTTTTGGTTGTCAGCAGCAAACTGGTTGATCCACTCTGAGAAGGTGCTATTTAAGAGACTGAGCTGAATACAGCACCTCAGACTGAGGAAGTCTTTCTGAGAGACGAAACGTTTCTATATTTTTTTGTTGTTTTGCTTTGTTTTAATTTTTTTGAATGTCTAGAGGACCAGATTGAACTTTTTTAGATAAATCTTTTGTGTTTCTAAATCAGTTTTGTAACCTTGTAAAATTAATTTGTGATTTGTGAGTGAGTAGATGGGAATTTGCGTGCAAAAAAGCTTTGTATTTGTAAAAATTAAGATACAAATCTGTTCTGTTCTATTTACAGACAAGAAGCCAAAAATTGTGTAAATCTCTTCCTGTGACTTCCATTTTACAAACATGAATTTTGACAGATTTTTCTTCCTCTCAACTGATTGGTGTCATGTCAATCACAAATTTCAGAGTCAGAGTCATGGAGTCTTTATTGTCGTTTCAGCACATGTGGTACATGTGGTGGAATGAAATAATGTACACAGGGTCCCAGTTACATCCAACAATAAAATGTCTAAGAAAAACAGTAATAACATCTAAGATATGAACTAAGAAAAACATCAACTAAATATACACTAAGCACTCATAACATAAAACATTGAACATCAGCACAAACATGAACATGAGTCTGTGAGCAGATGTGCACGCATGAACACATCAACATTGAAACAGATCAGCAGCAACATGAAACAGATCAGCAGCAACATGAAACAGATCAGCAGCAACATGAAACAGATCAGCAGCAACATGGAACAGATCAGCAGCAACATGAAACAGATCAGCAGCAACATGAAACAGATCAGCAGCAACATGGAACAGATCAACAGCAACATGAAACAGATCAGCAGCAACATGATATGGTTTTTCACAGTGATTATTCTAGTTAGAGATTCACGAGTCTAACAGCCTCAGGGTAGAAGCTGTTCCTCAGTCTAGTGGTTCTACACTTAATGCTCCTCAACCTCCTTCCTGAGGGGAGTGTGGCAAAAAGTGTGTGTGCTGGGTGAGTGGGGTCCTTCATGATGCAGGTGGCCCTCTTCCTGCATCTGGAGGTGTAGATGTCTGTGATGGTGGGGAGACTGACTCCAACAGATTTCTGTGCAGCCTTCATGCCACACGTTGATGCTGGAGCACAGGATGCTCTCCACTGCACACCTGTAGAAGGAGGTGAGGACTGAGCTTCCCAGACCAGCTCGCCTCAGCCGCCTGAGGAAGTAGAGTCTCTGATGAACTTTCTTGATCAGGCTGGTGGTGTTGTTGCTCCAGCTGAAGTTGTTAAAATTGTTAAACGGTTCTTAAACTGAGAGAATGTATCATTTTAAGGGAAAAATCTGTTGTTTCCAAATTTCATGGCATCAACAAATCCCAAAAAAGTTGGGACAAGTCCATTTTTACCACTGTGTGGCATCCCCCCTTCTTCTTACAACACTCAACAGATGTCTGGGGACAGAGGAGACCAGTTTCTCCAGTTTAGAAATAGGAATGCTCTCCCATTCATGTCTAATACAGGCCTCTAACTGATCAATCATCTTGGGCCTTCTTTGTCGCGCCTTCCTCTTTATGATGCGCCAAATGTTCTCTATAGGTGAAAGATCTGGACTGCAGCTGGCCATTTCAGTACCCGGATCCTTCTCCTACGTAGCCATGATGTTGTGATTGCTGCAGAATGTGGTCTGGCATTATGGTGTTGAAAAATGCAGGGTCTTCCCTGAAAGAGATGACGTCTAGATGGGAGCATATGTTGTTCTAGAACCTGAACATAGTTCTCTGCATTAATGGTGCCTTTCCAGACATGCAAGCTGCCCATGCCACAAGCGCTCATGCAACCCCATACCATCAGTGATGCAGGCTTCTAAACGGAGCGTTGATAACAACTTGGGCTATCCTTGTCCTCTCTGGTCCGGATGACATGGCGTCCCAGTGTTCCATAAAGAACTTCAAATCGTGACTCATCTGACCACAGAACAGTCTTCCATTTTGCCACACTCCATTTTAAATGACCCCTGGCCCAGTGCAAACGTCTGAGCTTGTGGAGCTTGCTTAGAAATGGCTTCCTCTTTGCACTGTAGAGTTTCAGCTGGCAACGGCAGATGGCACAGTGGATTGTGTTCACTGACAATGCTTTCTGGAAGTATTCCTGAGCCCATTCTGTTATTTCCTTGACAGTGGCATTCCTGTTTGAGGTGCAGTGACGTTTAAGGGCCCGGAGATCACGAGCATCCAGTAGAGTTTTACGACCTTGACCCTTACGCACAGCGATTGTTCCAGATTCTCTGAATCTTTTGATGATGTTATGCACGGTTGATGATGATAACTTAAAAGTCTTTGTTATTTTACGCTGGGTAACACCATTCTGGTATTGCTGCACTATCTTTCTGTGCAACAATGGTGGAATTGGTGATCCTCTTACCGTCTTGGCTTCAGAGAGACACTGACACTCTGAGAAGCTCTTTTTATACCCAGTCATGTTGTCAATTGACCTAATTAGTGTTAATTGGTCTTCCAGCTGATCGTTATATGCTCAATTTCCTTTTTCCAGCCACTTATTGCTACTTGTCCCAACTTTTTTTGGGATTTGTTGACACTGTGAAATTTTGAATCAACATATTTTTCCTTTAAAATGTTACATTTACTCAGATTAAACTTTTGAACTGTCATCTATGTTATATTACGAATAAAATATTGACATTTGCCATCTCCACATCATTGCATTCAGTTTTTATGCACAATTTGTTTAGTGTCCCAACTTTTTTGGAATCTGGTTTGTTTTTAAGATGCTCAAGCCCCGTTTCACATCCCGTTCCACACGTATTATACGTTACAAACAGCTCGTTTTTTATATTCAGACAGTGGTTCATTTGAGTCGGATCCTGTCAGAACAAGATCCTGGAACTCTATCATTTTGACCACTTGGATCCGCCTACTCCGCCACTAAAAGTCCAAAGTCATTGCACATTTTTATTTTGATTATTTATTAAAAGTACAACGAGTGGATGTTCTGGCCGCATCACGCTCCTGCCAGCAGAGACATGGACTGCATGTCCCGCAGGGAGTGTCTTCATCCTCCTCCAGCTGTGCGCGCTAAGACAGTTGTTTTACGCCCAGCGTCTCCAGACAGCTCTACAGGACGCGCGCACAACTGCTGTGTTGGAACTCCTGCATACATTACAGTGCATAACATTTCAGACATAATAAGATTACAGTAAAAAAACACAAAAAACGAGTGAAATGTTTGATGTGTATTACATCACGTATCAAAACAACGGCACTAATTAGTTAAATAACAGCGACCAAAATGTTGAAAAGACAATTTATCTAAAATAAATGGATGGATGGCAGTGAGACTGGAGCAAAACACACAGGACTGAATTCAGCTGAGAAGAGTTCAGGTCGGCACTCGGCAGTGTGTGTGTGGGGGGGGTTGGGTTAGGACACACAGACTGTCAAGGACGTGCATTCATACACAGGTTTGTTAATTGTTGTTGCTCTCTAAAATAGTAATTTCAATTCAACCTTTATTTACACAGGTTGTTAGTCTCATTGAGCCTCGTCATTTACAAGATAATTGTTTTTAATCAATTTATACAAATGTTTAACAACCTGTTAAAATACACCAAAATGCAGGAAATGGCATCTCTTATTCCAGATTTTCTGGGAGAGGACACAAAGATCACAAGCATCAAATAATAACTTTTTAGATGTTTTTTCACAGAGTGGTGAATCTCTTCTCATCTTTACTTCTAAGAGATTCCACCACTCTAAAATGCTTTTTTTTTTTTTTTTTACCCAATTCTCGTTGTTGATAATTAATAATTACCAGTAGCGGCAAAATGCTCCTTCAGTTTCCTATTAGAATCTTTTACTTTCACAACCTGTTGTTGTCTTGTTACAACTTTTTTCATATGTGTTGTTATCATCAAATTTAAAATGATCTTTCTTTAATAGTGCACTTTCTTAGTTTTAATATTTAATTTGATCCCATTTTACCATGGCAGCACGGTGGCACAACAGGTAGAGCTGCTGCCTCTCAGCGAGCAGGTCCCTGGTTCAAATCCCGGTCTGGGGGCCTTTCTGGGTGGAGTTTGTATGTTCTCTCCGTGCATGTGTGGGTTTTCTCCGGGTGCTCCGGTTTCCTCCCACAGACCAAAAACATGCATGTTAGACTGATTGGTAACTCTAAATTGTCCCTAGGAGAGAGAGAGAGACTGAATGGTTGTTTGTCTCATTTGTCTCTATGTGTCCCTGTGAAGGACTTGTGACCCGTCCAGGGTGTACCCCGCCCCTCGCACAGTGATTGCTGGACATGGACACCGGTGACCCCCGTGACCCAAAATGGAAGAAGCGGGTAGAAGAAAATGGATGGATGCTTTGCTGTGAGTATGATATGGCTTTATCAGATTTGTAAATCACTGCATTGTTTTCATTTACACTTAACACAACTTTTCACTTGTAACTGGACTGGGGTTAAGTTCGTATAATTATATTTTCTTTATTAGTTTCATTACTTTAAAGGCTATACCATTTAGTTTTTCCTCGAGTGTCCCAGATGCAGACTGGCCTGGGGATGTTGCATGGCCCCACAGTGGCTTGCTTGTAGTAACTATAAAACATCAGCATCATGTCATCAGATGGCTGGAAAGGACCTGAGGAATGACAAATCTGTTCTTAGTGTTTATACCTGGTTAAATAAAGGTGCAAAAAGGAAGCTCATAAAAACATGGGACAAGTATCAATAATTAATTATTTAAACAACGATTTGCAATATAGCACAGTGGCGCAACTGGTAGAGCTGACACCTCTCAGTGAGGAGGTTGCTGGTTCAAATCCCGGTCCAGGGGCCTTTCTGGGTGGAGTTTGCATGTTCTCTCCGTGCATGCGTGGGTTTTCTCCGGGTACTCCGGTTTCCTCCCACAGACCAAAAACATGCATGTTAGGCTGATTGGTAACTCTGAATTGTCCCTAGGTGTGAGTGAGAGAGTGAATGTTTGTTTGTCTCGTTTGTCTCTATGTGTCCCTGTGATGGACTGGAGACCTGTCCAGGGTGCACCCCGCCACTCGCACAGTGATTGCTGGACATGGGCGACCCCCGTGATCCAAAATAGAAGAAGTGGGTAAAAGTTAATGGATGGATGGATGGATTTGAAAAGGTACACCTTTCTTTAGAAGGCTTTCAATAATGCTGACAAATATACACATAAGAACAGCAACTCAACCATGTGGGTCAAAGGAACCATCTGCAGAGCTCACAATGTTGCAAGGCACAGATCTGTGGAAGAATACAAAAATGTCTGCTGTACTAAAAGTTCCTCAGAGCTCAGTGGCATCCATAATTCTCAAATGGTGAAGGTTGGCTCAATCAGAACCAAGCCAACTGAAGCCCAGGGGGGCTAAGAGTGGACCCACACCAGCTCAACACCTCTCATCATGGGCAACTCCAGAGATGAGTAAGGTCCTGGCCCTCTCAAGGAGATTGGTTCTGGAGCTCATGCTGTGCGTCAAGGTGAGCCCAACTATGTCTAGTCGGTACCTCTCAACCTCACACACAAGCTTAAGCTCCTTTACCACCAGAGAGATTATGTTCCATGTCCCAAATCAATCAATCAATCAATCAACTTTATTTATATAGCACATTTTAAAAACCACAAGGGTAGCCACAGTGCTGCACAATAAAACAATAAAAACAAACAAAACAATAAAAACATACAAAGCACAAACAAAGAAACATAAAACCCATTCACATACCAGTTTCACAGCAGGTTTATTAAAAAGCCATAAAAGATAAGATCACGTGTTAAAAGCCAAAGAATAAAAGTGTGTCTTTAAAAGAGATTTAAAAACAGGAAGAGAGGAGGCCTGTCTCACACTCAAGGGTAAAGTGTTCCACAACCTGGGAGCAACAACAGCAAACGCTCTGTCACCTCTGAGCTTCAGCCTAGTTTTAGGGACCGTCAGCAGCAGCTGATCAGCTGATCGTAGGGATCGGGGTGGACAGTAAGGCTGAAGCAGCTCAGACAGATATGGTGGGGCAAGGTTGTTCAGACATTTAAAAACAAACAGCAAAAGCTTAAAATTAATTCTGTAGTGCACAGGGAGCCAATGAAGGGACGCCAGGATGGGAGTAATATGCTCGCGCCTACGAGCCCGAGTTAACAGGCGAGCAGCAGAGTTCTGCACAAGCTGCAAACGAGCAAATGCCAGTTTTGGTGAGCCAGGGTCAGAGTGCCAAGGTCCCCAACCATGACACAATGGCCCCGGTCCTGTATGGCCCCTCCTGAAGATGGTGGGCCCACAGGAAGGCAAACCCATGTAATTCCTTCGGTCTGTGCCCGACTGGACCCCATGGGTACAGGCCCAGTCATCAGGTTCTTGCTGACGAGCCCCTCCCCAGGGCCTGGCTCCAGGGTGGGGCCCCAGTAACCTATGTCCAGGCAAGCGACACCAAGCGACACCATTGCACGACTACAACTGGTCCAGAATGCAGCAGCCCGATTTTTAACCAGTACAGGCAAAAGAGAGCACATTACACCAGTTTTGGCCTCACTGCACTGGTTACCGGTTCACTTTCGAATCCAGTTCAAAATACTCATGTATGTCTACAAATCACTGAACAGTGGCCCCCCCCCCCCCCATCTCTCTGATCTGCTACAACCGTATGTCCCACCACGCTCCCTGAGGTCAGCGGACCAGTTGCTCCTCACAGTTCCAGGAACTCGTCTTAAGCACAGAGGTAACAGGGCCTTCTCTGTAGCAGGACCAAGACTTTGGAACGAGTTACCTCTGCTTGTCAGACAGGCCCCCTCCCTCTCAGTTTTCAAGTCCCGTTTAAAAAGTCACTACTATTCAGTAGCTTTCAACACCAGATGATCTGTGTTTGATCCTGTATGCTCCACACTGGTTTGTCGTCATTATCTGCATCGTTTTTATGTCTATATTCTGATTTACCTCATTTTGTATTTTGCTTTGTGTGTTACCTGTTGTTCTGTCTGTACAGCACTTTGGTTGGCCTTGTAGCTGTTTTAAGTGCTTTATAAATAAAGTGGTATGGTAAGCTCCTTGATCTTTTTTGTCAGTCAGGGTTGAGGGAAAGTTGAATGGAACAAAATACAGAAATATCCTCAAGTTTTGACAGAGCTCTGACTGGACCTTCAGCCATGACAATGACCCAAAACACAGAGAAGACAACACAAGCAGCTTAGGGAGAGCTTTATAAACGCCCAGCATGAGCTCTGACTTGAACCCTGAACATCTCTGTAAAGGACTAAAAATGGCTCCACCAATGGTCCAATCCAACCAGACTGAGCCTGAGAGGATTAATACTTGCAGCTCTGCATGTAGGTCACTCACCTGGTGTGTTTACGCTCCAAAAGGGCACAAATTCCACTGACCAATGCACAAAATCAGCCAATTTAACCACTTTGCAGAACAAATTGAAGTTGTCATCACCTTCTTCAGGTAAACTCTGGATTACTTGAACTGCAGAGGCAAATTTCTCCCCCAGGCTGTGTTTGTCCTCCTCTTCCTGCTGCGCCATGCTGAGTCCAAACAGGGATGGCATGAATCAGCCTCCTCACATCTTCAACCAGAACAAAAATCCAAATCAAGATACATTAGGGTGATGAAAAGGATTCTTCTGTTTTCATTGAGGTTGCAGCTATGGCAGACTGTATTTTACCAGATGCATTCTTGTCTGTGGCTGAATTACATAAAACTCACCATATGTTGTATTCACCGGTGGAGCAAAGACCTGCTTATAGAATAATCCCAGTATCTGCTTCAGTAAGAAAGTCAGTTCCTCCAGTTAGGGATGAGCCAAGACCAGTAAACGTTTGGATCCTCGAGGAAGTAGGAGGAATGTAGTTTTTCTGGGGCTAAATGTTGATGAAAAGTAGCTCATGGCCCTTCAAATCCCATAAGCACCCCCTTAACGGGGATTTAAACCGCAAAGGCCTATGGGAAATGTAGGTTAGAGGATTTTGTCAACGCTTAAGGAAGGGAAGGGAGGGTTGAAACGACTTTGCTCGCATGCATTGTATTTCTTTGAGATATTAGATACATGTTAGAGTTTATGTATATTAAAGGGAACTTTTAAATTTTACATTTGTGCATTTTTTTCCTCACTCATTATTTATAAAATAGAACTTGTTTTATTTTGAGGAAGAATATTATTGTCCCACATTTGTTATGTATTGATATTTATGATTAAATGTGCGTTGATAATCGATACAAAATATTTTTACCATCACCTTATTAATTATATATTCTCATATAATTACATTTTATCTACACGCTCCACGGCAGTGAAACGTGATTGTTGACTCCGCCTTCTCCGGCTCCTTAGCCAATCAGCGTTCGCCGTTTTGGCCGTAACTCCGGTTGGTTACGTCCCGTTGTGAATCGGAGGCTGGCGGAGGCGCGTGCTCGTCAGCGGCGCAGCATCACCGCCTCGTCTCGCTGAAAACAGGCAGACACGAGGGAAATGCGAAGGGGCGGAAGATGGCAGAGCTACAGATGCTGTTAGAGGAGGAGATCCCCGCCGGGAAGAGAGCGCTCGTGGAAAGCTACCGGAACCTGTCCCGGGTGGCGGAGTACTGTGAAAACAATTACGTTCAGGTAGGAGGCCGCTGTAACGGAAACGCTCCGGGCGCGTCCGTCGTGTCCGCGCTGCTGCAGCCGGTGGGAGTGAGGCCACGGGCCGGCTCGAGCCGCCAGCCTGACCGAGTGGCCTCGTGCCCCGTGGGCTCGGCGGAGGGCGTGTCGTTGTCATGGCGCCGCGCGCTCATGCGCCTGCAGCCGCACGCACGGTGTGCACAACACGTTCACGTTTCAAGCCACAGAGGGAACAAAGAATCTGAATTTAAATATAAAAGGACACGAGTTGAACCAATAACATGTATATGAAGTACTGCGCACACGTTTTTCTGGCTCAAAGTTCCAGCCTGACCCCTTCATGAGTTCTTCATGAGTTCTTCATGAGTTCTTCATGAGTTCTTCA
>NC_056506.1:1088791-1098562 GCF_014905685.2 Nematolebias whitei | reverse complement strand
CATGAGTTCTTCATGAGTTCTTCATGAGTTCTTCATGAGTTCTTCATTTCTTCAGGGGGCCACACGTGCAGAACTGTTGACCCGGAAGCACAGCCCTCTGTGCAGACAAGTCCTTCCACTTTCTTGGTACCATCACATGGTGCAGCAGGTGGAATGACATTTGTACACAAGCTACACCCAGACATAGCAAAATATAAATGGAAACAGTAAATAAGGATCTGAGATGTACACGAAACAAACACCCAACGGTACGCTAAAGCCTAAACACAAATAATGTGAAACAACAGCAGCACGAACACGAGTCTGTGCTGAGCACATGGGTATGAATGAATACAGCAGCACGAGATAATCAGCAGCACGAGATAATCAGCAGCACGACATAATCAGCAGCACGAGATAATCAGCAGCACGAGATAATCAGCAGCATGACATAATCAGCAGCATGACATAATCAGCAGCATGAGATAATCAGCAGCATGAGATAATCAGCAGCATGAGATAATCTAGGGTGCCCGGTGGGGGTTAAGGGCCTTGCTTTGTTGTTGTCGGTGCATGGGTATATACCAGGGGTGGGCAAAGTTTCAGACTCGCGGCCACACTGAGTTCTAAAGTTGGAGCGAAGGGCCAGGAACAGCTGGATGGAGTGTTACACCCCAGCTCAATAACAGCTGCCAGGACACAATGAATTATGGGTGATTCCACCTTGTGCACCACTCAAGCAGCCACCAAGTCAGATTATATGATAGAACAGTGGTTTTATTTACAATAGTGACCTTGTGGAGTCTTACCAACTTCTGACCCAACAACAAACAAACAAACCACTGGATTTTCTCTTAGCTGAAGGAAAATCACATGACCCAAACCAGACGTCTCTTACCTCACTACGCTCATGGAACACTGGAGAAACGTCTAAAGAAAGTGTCGGCTCACCTCCACAAACTGCTCACTAAACTTTTTACAACTGCAGGATCTAAAGTTGATGACAGGTCAGCAGGTTGGGATGAAGCAGACGTGCTCCTCCTGCAGCTCCTCCTGCAGCTCCTCCTGCAGCTCCTCCTGCAGCATCACAGCAGAGAACCTGACAATAATTCACACAATTAACAGTTTCACACACACAACATGACTTACAGCGATTCCTGATGGATGAAGAGTAACATCCTGGTCAGGTTTTCCTTTCACTTTATCCTGGATTCTTGTCAGCAGCCCGACATGTTTTACACTTAACTCTGGTGACGTGTCCGTTGTGACAACTTTACTCCACAGAAGCTTCATTCTCTCATGACAGCAGACGGTTATAAAAATCGTCTCTCTGTGTTTTTCCTTTCAGACTCCAGGGTCAAAAACACCTCCATTATCTCCAGACTGTTGTTAATCCCACAGATAATAAAAATAGGAGCTGAGCAGTGTCCTTTATTACTTTCCTCCAGTAAACCGTAACTTAAAGGACTCTCTGCCTTTTAGCTTATTTTGTTAAATCTTCATCAGTCAGTTCCACAAGGCGAGTCCCAGTCCTGCGTGATAAACTGATGTTTTCTAACTTGTCTTGGCCCTCCGGACACAACAGACCTGCTCTGTTTTTACCAGGTTTCTTTTTAAAAACCACCATCGCAGAAAGGCTTGCTAGCATAGTTAGCAGTTAGCAAAGTGTACTCTTTGAAAACCGTGACAGGTTCTTGTCATAAAAAATGGTCTTTGACTGGACCTCAGAGAAACAACATGTTGTTGTCCAGCCCATTTTAAACTCAGCACTCACTCTACACTTTTCTTTTCTTTGATAAACACGTTTTTACAGATGAGATCGTAGGGCAAAGTAAAAATAAAAGCAAAGGCATTATTCTACATTGGACGACGTCCTCCAGAAGTTCAGTGTGTGTGGTCGAGGTAACGAGCTCGTTTGGGTGAAGCATGATGTCGTGCATCTTCCCAGACTTCAGAGCATCATTTACAGACTGGACCATTGCAGGTCTGGTGTTCCACCTCATCTCTCCACAGCTGGACCAGTCCAGAGCCTTGTGGAACCTAAAAGTGACAGAAGACGTGCACGAGTCAAAATAGTGTTACAGTGACTACAAATTACAATTTGTTGGCCTTTCTTCTGGAAAATGTTTTTTTTTTTAATCAAAAACAAGAGATTTACAATTGAAACTGAGTAAAAAAATATGTGACCTTTGCAATTATAAATTACAGAAGCTCAATTTTTCTTTATTTCACTTATCATATTTTATAATTATTTAATGAGCCTCACCAGGCAGAGATTACAAGATGTTATGTATCTTACCTGTTCTGTTGAAGTGTGTGACAAGGGTCTTTGTGTCCAAAGCTGTTTAACAGTTTGCTTCCAGAGCTAACAGCTTCCTGTGTTAGGTAGAAAAATAAAATAAAATTAAAGACAAACAAAAAGCTTAGTGCTACTTCTTGTGCCATGCTTTATAAAACAGTTATTGAATCAAGTATTTACTTATGTAGGTAAACATAGATGTTTTAAAACATGTTAAAATACACCAGAATGCAGGAAATAGCAGCTACTTTATTTAAAAAGTTATAGCGGGAGGACCCACAGACCTCGCACCAATATGTCCCCCCTACAATAAGTTATTATAATTTATATGTAACCAGCCTTTCATATAAAAACTGGGATATTTTTACCGGAGAATGCGTGCACTTTAACCAGGAAGAGTTCGGTTGTTTTTTTACATTACAAACAGCGACAGATAATGAAGATTTTAACCTAAAAACCCACATAACAAAGCAGAGCATCATTTTTAAATTAAAAGGGACAAGGTGGAGAAAAATGTGCTGTTTGAGTTTATTTACTGACGGTAAACAAAGCAGCTCCTCACAGCTGAGACTAAAGTTTAAAGCAGCACAGCACCAACACAACTCGCATGATCAAGTTCAGGGTTATTTGACACTTTCCTGCCCGTTCTGTGAGTTTAATAGACAGACAGTTACTTCTTACCTTGCGTTGCAAACTATTTTCAGACTCGGTACCGCTTCGCTCGCTGCTCCTCCCCCTCTTGGTGAAAAGCTAAGCTCGAACACTTGACTCCTGGGAAATGTAGTTCTTTTGACTTGTGTTAAAGTGAAGGCTTACTGAAAGAAAACTACAAAATAGCTGCGCCCATGTTTTTTTTTGTTTTTTTGTTTCATTTTCATTTTTGGTTATTGGTCGGTTCCCGCTCCTGTCTGCTCCCGTTAGCTTTCAGTCCGGTCACGTCCCGGTCACGTGAGTTATAATGAGGTTGACTCCGGTCCCGCCGGAATCCGGCCGGAATCCGGCCGAAATCACATGACCGGCGGTACTCCTGAAAAAATGTCATCCTCTAATGGGAACAGAGGGGTCTCATCTGTGAATTAAGAGTAACAAAGACTTTAAGAAGCCCCCTACTGTTAAGGTGTGGAGGTGTGACTTGTCAAATCTACATATGTGTGTGTGTCTTATCTCACTCAGCCTTGTCAGAGTCAGAGATTCTTTATTGTCATGCGAACCTTATGTGGTACATGTGGTGGAGTGAAATTATGTGCACAGGGTCCCAGTTACATCCAACAATAAAATGTATAAGAAAAACAGTAATAACATCTAAGTTATGAACTAAGAAAAACATCAACTAAATATACACTAAGCACTCATAACATAAAACATTGAACATCAGCACAAACATGAACATGAGTCTGTGTGAGCAGATGAGCACGCACGAACACATCAACATTAAAACAGATCAGCAGCAACATGAAACAGATCAGTAGCAACATGAAACAGATCAGCAGCAACATGAAACAGATCAGTAGCAACATGAAACAGATCAGCAGCAACATGAAACAGATCAGCAGCAACATGATGTGATTTTTCACAGTGATTTTTCTAGTTAGAGATTCATGAGTCTAACAGCCTCAGGGTAGAAGCTGTTCCTCAGTCTAGTGGTTCTACACTTAATGCTTAATGAAGCTTAATGCTTCTCAACCTCCGACTAAACAAAGTCGTTGGTCAGATGAAACCCTCCAGTTCCCCCGCTGACCCCATTCCTGCGTCGTTTTTCAAACAAGTTCTACCCACGATTGGACCTTCTGTTCTTACTATTATAAATAGTAGTATTGTGACAAGTGTGGTTTCCGATGTTTTCAAACATGCAGTAGTTCATCCGTTAATTAAGAAACCTGGACTTGACCCTTCGACTTGCTCAAATTTCAGACCAATCTCAAAACTTCCCTTCCTGTCCAAAATCCTGTAGAAAATAGTTTTCATTCAATTAAACAAGTTTTGAATGAGAACAAAATCTTCGAGATTTTTCTGTCTGGTTTTAAGCAACTCCACAGCACTGAAACAGCATTAGTAAGGGTTTGTAACGATATTATATTAAACGATTCTGGTCAATTTGTGGTGCTTGTGCTCCTGGACCTTACTGCTGCTTTTGATCCTGTTGACCACAGTATACTTATATCACGGCTGGAACAGTGGGTTGGGATCACAGGTGCTGCATTAGAATGTTTCCGCTCATACCCGAGTGGCAGGAGTTTCTGTGTCAAGATTGTTAATAATATATCTGCCTCATTACCTCTTTCTTGTGGGGTCCCACAGGGTTTGTTCCTTAGACCCCTTCTGTTTTCACTTTACTTGCTCCCACTGGGGTCCATCCTGAGGAAACATGGTCTTTCATTCCATTGCTATGCTGATGACTGCCAGATCTACCTGTGTTACTGTGAAACCAGCAAGTGTTTGCTCCATTCACCCTCTGTTAAAATGGCTGGACGACATTAAGGCCTGGATGGCTTCAAATTTCTTAAGTTTTAACAATGACAAGACTGAAGCTGTTGTTTTTAGCCCTAGCTCAACTGCCACCACTGATCCTGTCAACCTGGACTCTCTTCAGCCATATCTTAAGCAGTCTGGTAAAAATCTCGGGACGGTTTTATTCTCTGACTTCAAGTTTGACAAACAAATCAACTCTGTTCTGCAGAAAAGCTTCTTCTAACTCAGACAGGTAGCTAAGCTCAAGCCAGTATTGTGCAGACCCAACCTTGAGAATCTAGTCCACGCCTTTGTCACAACCCGATTGGACTATTGCAATGCACTCTATGCTGGGATCAGCCAGGCCTCCATCTCACGTCTTCAGCTCCTCCAGAATGCTGCTGCTCGGCTTTTAACAGGAACTCGTAGGTCTGAACATATTACACCAGTTCTGTCCTCCCTTCACTGGCTCCCTGTTCGTACGAGGACAGTCTTTAAAGGTCTTCTGTTGACCTTCAAATGCCTAAATGGCCTCGCACCCCTTTACCTCTCTGAGCTTCTGGAACCTTACGTTCCCTCTCGGGCCCTGAGATCATCTGATCATCTGCTTTTGGCTGTTCCAAAAACAAGACTGAAGCTCAGAGGAGATGGGGCTTTTTCAGTCATGGGCCCCAAACTCTGGAACAACCTGCCCCCCAACATCAGGCAGGCCCTTCCTCACTTCAAATCCCTGCTTAAAACATATCTGTTCTCTCAGGCATTTCATACAGTGTAAAATGATCTAGTGTTTTTTATCAATCAATCAACCTTTATTTATACAGGTAAATCCCATTGAGCCTCGAGGACTCATTTACAAGAGAGACCTGATTTCAACAAAGAAAGATGACAACAATGGACAACAGCAACAACAATAAACAGTTATAAAAAGTCATACTACAGTTTTTTTTGTGTTTTTTTTTTTAAACAAATAGGATGGCTAAAAGGAAAAGGTAACAAAACAAAAAACAGCTAGATTCCAAGACAAATGTAGAAAACTAAAAACAGGAACATGTCAGCATTGGACCCTGCCAGGTGTCCAACAGATTCTTAAAGACACTTAGAGAGGTCAAAGGTCGAGAGCTTCAAATGTTTTTGTAAGATATTCCAGGAAACAGGAGCGGAATAGGAGAAGGCCCTTTTGCCTAGTTCAGTCCTCATTGAGGGAACACTGCAGGTAATAATGTCCTGAGAGCGCACTCCGTAGCTGCACTCACACAGAGACGTGTAGGAGGAGATGTATGAAGGCAGCAGACCAAGAAGTGATTTAAAGATGAAAATATACCAGTGAGAGTCTGCGTGAAGTTAATGATGTCCAGTTAACCAGTGAATACAGGGTGCAGTGGTGGGCACGATAATCACAGCCAGTTATGAATCTTAGTGCACCATGATAGACAGCATCCAACATCTGCAGCATCCAACATCTGCAGGGTTCTTGTAGGAGCGTTCATGTAAATAATATCACCATAATCAATTGAGGGAAGGAAAGTCACAGATACAAGGCGTTTTCTAGCATTCAGGGTTAGACAGGATTTGTTTCTGAAAAAGAAACCCAGTTTAACTTTCAGTTTCTTTATCAAGTTTTCCACATGGAGCTTAAAAGAGAGATGCGAGTCGACCAAGATACCCAAATATTTATAGGAATCAACAAACTCAATGGGGACACCATTTGAGGATAAAATCGGAAGAAGAACTGCTGGGACCAACTTCCTATTTGAAAAAAGCATCCCTTTGGTTTTGTCAGCATTTAGGACAAGTTTGAGGCGAAACAAATCAGTCTGGATGATGTTGAATGCAGATTTCAAAAGCTGGAAAGTCTTAGTAACAGTTTTAGCTCGACAATAAACAACTGTGTCATCAGCATAGAAATGTATGGATGCATTAGGGATGTTTTTACCTACATTATGTATGTAGATTGTAAAGAGGGTGGGTCCTAAGACTGAGCCTTGTGGTACACCATTGTTGACTGTTAAATAACTGGCGGAAGTACCATTATGTTGAACACATTGCCTCCGGTCTGAAAGATAGTTAGAGAACCAACCAATGGTGTGATCTGAGAAACCAATTTCTGAGAGTTTATGACACAAGATGTTCTGATCCACAGTGTCAAAAGCTTTAGACAGGTCTAAGAAAAATGCAGCACAATAATCCTTAGCATCCAGTGCTTCAACAACATCATTAAGAACCTTCAGTGAAGCAGTGGTTGTGCTGTGTTGTTTCCTGAAACCAGATTGATGTGGAGGTAAGATGTTAAATGAGTCCAGGTCATTTTTGATTTGAGAGTTTATCAGTTTTTCTAGAACCTTGGCTAAAATGCAGAGTTTAGAGATTGGTCGATAGTTGTTCAGTGAGGTGGGGTCACCTCCCTTCAGCAAAGGAAGAACAAAGGCTGTTTTCCAAGTGTCTGGGATGGAGTTTTGTCTTATGGAGAGATTGAAGATGTGGGTCACAGGGACTGTGATGATATGAGCAGCCAGCCTTAAGAAATAAGGTGGAAGTTCATCTGGACCTGCAGATTTTTTAGGGTCAAGATCTTTTAACAGTTTATTGACCTCACTGACTGAGAATGGAGAAAAAGAGAAGCTGGGATTAACTGAGGATTGACTTGTATGAGGGATTTGATTTGTAGAAGTTTGATTATTAAGTGAAGTGGCTGATCTTCCATTAGTAACTGTGTCAAATAAAGAACCAGAAGCAACAAAATGTTTGTTGAAACAGTTCAGGATCTCGTGCTTATTTGACACAGGAACAGAGTTAACGAGAAGTTATGATGGGAGGTCAGATGATTGGGGGGTGCCTGAGAGAGATTTGATGGTTTTCCAGAATCTGTTAAGGTCATTTAGATTTTTGGAGGTCTGAGATAAGAAATAATTGCGTTTTGCTGCTTTGACAGCAGTTGTACATTTATTCCTCATCTGTCGAAAACTCAACCAATCAGTGTCTGAGTCAGATTTTCTCGCTGCAGCCCAAAGATGATCTCTCCTGTAGTGAACTTGACCTGATGTCAAAACTAAGCCTAAGGTCAAAACCCTTGACCTTAAGAACCTTGTGGGACAGAAACTGTCATTTCATTGATTTGAATCCAGAAATACAGGTTCACCCACAATGAGACTTTCTTTCTTGAAAATTCAAGTGAAAGAACACTTTCTTTTCTATTATCATTACTGTTTTACAAATGTTTGATAATCAAAGTGTTTTAGTTCAAACATTTTAGATGTTACAGTGAACTAATCAATTTTATTAACTGTAAAACAGTAACAATGATTTTTTGAGTTGCTTATGCAAAGTTAGAATTCATGTTAAGGTCTGTTACAGAGTAATTATGCATTTTCTGATTTCTGTCTTTGAATGAGCAGTGTACGTTTTCCAAGGTCAGGAGTCGAAGCAGACAAGTGTTGGAACAACTGTCTTGTTTTAAATCCTCTCAGACGTAAACAGAGAAGTTGGCACCTGTTTCTCCAAACTCGCCCAAACATTTCTCTCGCCTGTCTGGGAACATTTTCAATCTGTTCCAATAACATTCTTGCTGTTTTCTGACTTCTAGTAACCTCTTACATCACAAAACACACCCCTGTCTGGTTGATATTGACCAATCAGGAACTCTCAAATATACCGGAAATAGAGCCCTTTAAAATGTCAGTACTTCCTAGTTCTCCCAATTCTGAGATGTTCGCAGTTCGGTGAAGTGGCAGTTCTGTGATGTGCCCAGTTCTCAGTTCTGTGAGTTCTGTGAAGTTCTGTTGGAGTCTGGCTGGGAAACAGGAAAACCCTGACATGATAGAGCTCTTCCGAGTTTTATGGGATTATAACATCTTCACCTCTGAGTGGAACTCGGACGAACCCCACTCATGTGAGGTCCACTGGCTGAGGTGAACTTGTGTCAGACGGGATATCGTCACTACTTCGGACGAGTCACAGCCATCCTATGGAGACGCTGAAAGGTAGCGTTAACTGGAGCTCCTCTTCTTCTGATCCATCGTCAGAGAGGTAAATGAGTCTAGTCCACTACTGAGCGTACCGAGGAAAAGCTGGGTCGGATGGAGGGTGTCGTCCTGTCAACACTTTTCACTCATACACACCACATTCTCCCTCATCCATCTTTCACTCCCACTAAACTTCATCTTTCCATCTTTAAAAATTCTTCTATCAAGTAGAAATCATTGACAGATATTTTAGAAATGTCTGTGTAAAGTTTCAACCATCGCCGTATGGTTTTCTAATTGTACAGCTTGCTGATTAATTATGTTGTTATTTTTCAATTTGCCAAATTAATGTAAATGTTTGATGTTAAACTTTGATTCTGTAAAATAAATGACCACATTCATTTTGATGGGTCAAAGATAAATAACGTCTCACGTTACATTTTATTAAATTCAATGCACGTTTTATTCAGTCCAGAAAAATGAAGAACTCGTTTTAATTGATGAATATATCTCAGCATCTGTTCATCTACACTCCTGTGCAGGAGGTCAGCTAGCTCTGGAGTAAACCAGGAGCTATCTCGTCCCTTTATTCTGAACTGACGAAAAGGAGCATGTATGTTCACAAAATAAATGAAATTATTATGAAAATAGTTCCAAGCAGAGTTCACGTCATCAGTTAACAGAATACGATGCCAGTCAAAGTGAGACAGATCCCAGAGGAATGACTGTTCACAAAAACGTTTCAAATCCCTTTTTTGAATTAATCTGGGCTTAGAAGGTGGAAGTTTAATATCTTTCAAAGCAGCTGTCACACAATGATCACTCAAAAGATCAGCGAATACACCTGTACCAGGGAATTTGTGAGGCATATTAGTTAGAAACAGGTCTAAGATGGAGGATTTATCAGGACAATTTTTATTTATTCTAGTGGGGGAGTCGATCAGTTGGGTCAAATTAAAAGACAAGCAACATTCCTTGAATTTGTCACAGAGGGGGGTCGACTTACACCAATCAATGTTGAGATCTCCAGCCAAAAAGACCTCTGTGAATTTTAAATTACCAAGGAATTCCTTGATGGCATTTAAT
>NC_056506.1:1087949-1088691 GCF_014905685.2 Nematolebias whitei | reverse complement strand
AGCAGCAGACTACAGTTAAAACCTGGCCTCCATTCAAGGTGATGTTTACAGATAAGGCTTCAAACTGGTGTGGAATTGTTTTGGAAGACACAAGACTTGAAACCAAAGAATCTCTAATGTAAAGAATGACTCCACCCCCCCTTTTTTGACGATCACAGCGGTAGATGTCAAATCCATTGATTGCCACGTCATTATTCATTACAGATTTGTTCAGCCAGGATTCCGAAATAAAGATAACATCTGCCCCAGAAGAACTGATCAGGATTTTCACAGCATCCAGTTTTTTCAGAAGGCTACGAGCGTTTACATGCAGAAAATGAAGCCCAGAGGCATTTTTAAAGTCATTTGGTGTGCTGTAATTAGTGTGTGTGTGTGTGTGGGGGGGTCCAGTGTTGGGCTGAATCCCTGAGAGCAGTAACAACATTATTATCAGACATTTTCTTGAGTTTTTTGTGACTGCAAATATATTCTGATACATTCTATATTCTGATTTACCTCATTTTGTATTTTGCTTTGTGTGTTACCTGTTGTTTTGTCTGTACAGCACTTTGTTTGGCTTTGGAGCTGTTTTAAGTGCTTTATAAATAAAGTGGTATGGTATGGTATGGTGGGGCAGCACGGTGGCACAACTGGTAGAGCTGCTGCCTCTCAGCGAACAGGTCCCTGGTTCAAACCCTGGTCCAGGGGCCTTCTGGGTGGAGTTTGCATGTTCTCTCCGTGCATGCGTGGGTTTTCTCCAGGT
>NC_056506.1:1073147-1087849 GCF_014905685.2 Nematolebias whitei | reverse complement strand
TCATGTTGCTGCTGATCTGTTTCATGTTGCTGCTGATCTGTTTCAATGTTGATGTGTTCATGCGTGCACATCTGCTCACAGACTCATGTTCATGTTTGTGCTGATGTTCAATGTTTTATGTTATGAGTGCTTAGTGTATATTTAGTTGATGTTTTTCTTAGTTCATATCTTAGATGTTATTACTGTTTTTCTTAGACATTTTATTGTTGGATGTAACTGGGACCCCGTGTACATAATTTCGCTCCACCACATGTACCACATGAGGTGCGAATGACAATAAAGAAACTCTGACTCTGACTCTGACTCTGAAATATTTCAGTTGGTGTGCAATGAATCTGAAATATAGGAAAGTTTCATTTTTATCATTACATTATGGAAAATAATGACCTTTATCACAATATGCTAATTTTTTGAGAAGGACCTGTATATTGTGACGTCCTGCTGGATACTGAAATCGAGGAAAATGTGAATAACCATCAATTTATTGTGTAAATTGTTACTGTCTGCTGTAACCATGCCAGTACAACAACAAACTCGTTAGTGAAAGCATTCTCTGGTAAAAATATCCCAATTTTTATATGAAAGGCTGGTTGCACATTACAATAACTATTTTAGTTTTAGATTTAAGATATGATTTATATAATTATGTTGTTGTGTTAATTTTAGGCCAAGAGTTGATTTTTCTCAGTTCATTTCTTCACACCAGGGGCAATTCTAGAAGCCCTTTTTAGGGGCCTTAGCCCCCCAGTGTTGACAATGGCTCTTGGCTTGAACCACACAGTGTATTAGCATTAGAATTATTGTAGGGGGGACATATTGGTGCGAGGTCTGTGGGTCCTCCCCCATAACTTTTTGAATAAAGCAGCTGCTATTTCCTGCATCCTGGTGTATTTTAACAGGTTTTAAAACATCTATGTTTACCTACATAAGTAAATACTTGATTCAATAACTGTTTTATAAAGCATGGCACAAGAAGTAGCACTAAGCTTTTTGTTTGTCTTTAATTTAATTTAATTTTTCTACCTAACACAGGAAGCTGTTAGCTCTGGAAGCAAGCTGTTAAACAGCTTTGGACACAAAGACCCTTGTCACACACTTCAACAGAGCAGGTAAGATACATAACATCTTGTAATCTCTGCCTGGTGAGGCTCATTAAATAATTATAAAATATGATAAGTGAAATAAATAAACATTGAGCTTCTGTAATTTATAATTGCATATGTCACATTTTCTTGACTTAGTTTCAATTGTAAATCTCTTGTTTTTGGTAAAATATTTTTTTCCAAAAGAAAGGCCAACAAATTGTAATTTGTAGTCACTGTGACACTATTTTGACTCGTGCACGTCTTCTTTCACTTTTAGGTTCCACAAGGCTCTGGACTGGTCCAGCTGTGGAGAGATGAGGTGGAACACCAGACCTACAATGGTCCAGTCTGTAAATGATGCTCTGAAGTCTGGGAAGATGCACGACATCATGCTTCACCCAAACGAGCTCGTTACCTCGACCACACACACTGAACTTCTGGAGGACGTCGTCCAATGTATAATAATGCCTTTAAACATTTTTATTTGTTGAGTTCTCTGCTTGGTACATTATTTTTTTGTTTTTGTTTAAAACATGACAGTGATGTCACTGTTTAAAGGAAACAATTGCTCAATAAATTAGTAAAATGCAACTTGTTGTGTTTGGGTTCTTTCATCTAAGGTAGACATGGTGTGACCCATGGACTGGTTTAGATTTTTTGTTTTTACTGTAACTGACCTTCAAAAGAGCCAGAAACAGACTCAGCAGCTGATCCTCCGTAGAAAAACTATATATAGACTACAGGCCATGGATTATTGTTTTATGATATTTAGTGAAGGTTTTTGTTTGGATTAAGGAAATAAATGTCTCTATTTCACCACAGATGAACTGTTCCTGTTGCCATATCTTTTGAAATAAAACTGCACAACACAAAGTAATTTAAACAGGAATGGGTAGAAGATCAAATCCAATTCAAAAAATACAGGAGCAGGACAGGAGTGGGAGTCATGTTACCAGGAGTGGGACAGGACAGGATTTTCTTTTTTACTCTGGACCAGGATTGGGACAGGACAGGAGTGAAAATCCACTCCTGTGTCATCCTCTAACCCAGACTCAAATGCTTTGGGCTGAATGGATCAGATCTTGGGGATTTTTACTTAGACACGTTCCATCAGTGTGGCCATGTTATTTTGTACATTTTGGAACCGAGTAGACCAACACAGACTCAAGGTAGATGTCATTAACTTCTACCTGTACCCAAAACAACTGTGTGCTTATCTAAATTTTGGTCGCCTTGTCTGGCCTTGAAGACCATCTTATCTGAATTCGCCTGGAGAAAATGTGATCTGACGCTCACCACCCCCTTCCTGAGGAATTTCCAACTGATAACCAGATGGAACCAGCTGAATAAACTTTGTGTCATCATTTCAGGACTCTGGATTCTTATAGAGGTTATCCTTGGCCATTCCTCGACATACCTCGAGAATGTTTATGGATCTCACTGGAGGACATTGATTGATTACAGTAACCTCGAGAGCATCTATAAGCGTTGTTGACCGCTCTCGTCTCTGATTGCAGAATGTCTACGTAAATATGTGCTTGTTTGTGCGAGGTGTTTTTTCAATATTGGAGGGTTTTTTTCTCATGCAAGAAAAAAAAAGTCTGATAGGAATTTTTTTCGCCTCCAACTCCTACATGTGTCCAGTTAACCACTGTTTTTTGTCTGTCCAAACAGGTCTCACTTGTAAATGAGTCTTCGAGGCTCAATGTGATTTATCTGTTTAAATAAAGGTTGAATGAATCTCCTTAGGAGTGAAAAGGATGGATAAGATTAGGAATGAGATCATCAGAGGTACAGCACAGGTTGAACAACCAGGAGATAAAGTTAAAGAGGACACACACTGAGATGGTTTGGACATGTCCAGAGGAGGGACAGTGGTTTGGACATGTCCAGAGGAGGGATAGTGGGTGTATCGGTAGAAGGATGTTAGAAATGCAGCTGCCAGGAAAAAGACAAAGAGGAGAAATATTCATGCAGTTAGAGAGGACATGAAGGTAGTTGGAGTGAGGACAGAGGATGCAGAGGACATAGATGGAGGAGGATGACTCGCTGTTGAGCTCCATGACGAGAGAAGAGCTGAAAGAAGAAGAAGAAGTCTGAGGAGCTGCAAGCAAATATTTAAAAGACGAAACATTTCAACAAAGAAGAATGTATCCAGAGGACATGACTCAACTGGATTATTGATCATGCATCAGGCCATTTATAAATAAAATTATCAGTTTTTTTTACTGGCCACTAGAGGGCAATGAAAACCACTTTAAAACTAGTCAGAGATGTTTTCAGCCCATTTTGGTTCCAGATATTTGCCTTTTAATTAAAACTGCGGAGTGTTGACACAGCAGGAATTTATCAGCTCCAGTTTTGTTAGCTTCATCCATCACCTCATTCAGTCAAGTTCAGGTATGTTTATGGAAAAGGGTGTAAAACAGAGGAGGACAGGAGGGTTTTCCAACTCCCCCTCTGCAGTCCACAACAAAAAGATGGGAATCAGGACAAGCACTCGGTTCATATTTTCTTTCTTCAGTGGACAAAAAAGTACAAGACAAAAGATGATGCATCACCGTGGCAACAGGCAGACAACCTCAACTTTGTAAACAGTGTGAGAAAAGAGTCACTGTGTGAAGAAAGAGAGAAAGAAGTGTGTCCTTATTAACCTGACTCCATGCCTGAGAGTGACATTTTACTTACTGCTCTCCTGCATTCTGGCCACAAAACCAGTCAAAGGGATCTGGGGGGTCAGCTGGACCACTGGAGGAGGAGGAGCCACAGATGCTGAAGGAGCTACATCCAGACAAGCCGAGAGAGTGGCGACGAAACAGAGAGTGACAAAGAACACAAAATGATGGAGACGAGAAAAGGACATCACAGAAGAGGGAAAATCAGCATGGCTAATAAAAAGATACAAAGCACAACATGAAAGAAACTAATTTACATGTGTCACAACAATCTTCATCGTCTCGGTTTGAGGATCTGCTTTAGATCAAAAGGAAAAACTGCATCAAGTAAAAGGTTTCAGAGTAAAAGGAAGCAGAAGCAACACAAGCTTTGCTGCAGACAACAGTGTACACAAAGCTCTTTATATATTCACTTTGTCATTTTTCTTGTTGTGCCTGTATAAAATCCAAGATTTCTAGCTCCTCTGTTCTAGAGCAGGAGAAAAGTAGTCGGGTGAACCCTGAAAGACAATGTCACACAGACACGGCAGGTCTGACTCATAAACCACTTGTAATGGATGGATGTGTGTCCTCTTGCAGGACACGCCTGCTGCCATCACTGAGCCGCGTCAGTGACGCGTGAAACCTTTGTGCTCCATCTAACACACACAGTGTTTCCAACATCTCAAAAAGCTGCATTTACTTTAATAAAGCTGCATAAAAAGCTGTGAAACACAGACGGTCTCTGTCCTCTCAGACGAGACAGACAGCCCCCCTCTCTGTGTTTTCTGCCAAGAAAGATGGCCGTCCTTTAAGACAGAAGCCATTAAATGAGAGCTTCTCAGTCGTGGCTGCCAAAATAAATTCCACTCTTTTGATAGGAAGAATGCAAACACCCTGTTTCCCCTTGACTAGGGTCTGTGTTTCAAAGCCTGAACCTCATTCAACGATGCTGTTGTAACTCCAGCAGAAAGAATTATGACACATTTTATAAACTCTAAACCCTCAAAGGAAGAGAGGAATCTAATTTAATATGTACAATAATTTCCTGCGGGATCAATAAAGTTCTTTCTTATCTTATCTTAAATGTGAATGAGAACACGCAGTGTTCCCTCAGTGAGGACTGAACTAGACAAAAGGACCTTCTCCTACTCTGCTCCTGTTTCCTGGAATATCTTGTAAAAAGATCTGAAGCTCTCGACCTTTGACCTCTCTAAGTGGCTTTAAGAATCTGTTGGACTCCTGGCAGGGACCAATGCAGACATGTTCCTGTTTTTAGTTTTCTACATTCGCCTTAGAATCTACCTGTTTTTTGTTACTTTTCTTTTAGCCATCCTATTTGTTAAATAAATAAATAAAATTGTATGACTTTTTATAACTGTTTATTGTTGTTGCTGTTGTCCATTGTTGTCATCTTTCTTTGTTAAAATCAGGTCTTGTAAATGAGTCCTCGAGGCTCAAAGGGATTTACCTGTCTAAATAAAGGTTGAATGAAAAAAAACATCTTCCCATTAGAATAACACCATCTGCTGCTCGCTTCATGAAGACCAACATTTCCTACCTGGGTTCTGTGGGAACGTTGGGCCTCCGTTGATGTGGGGCTGCTGGGAGGAGGCGGAAGGAGCGCGGCGGTAAGTGCCAGTGGCCGACACCATGGAGGCTGAGGAGGTGGTGGAAGAGTTGTGGCGGGAAATTTGCCGGGAGATGGTGCCGAACTGGGACATGGGGATGGGACCCAAACCGGGACCATGTGGCACGGATGCTGAGGATGCAGCTGAAGGGAAGAGGTGAGACTGTCAACGCCTTTCAAAATAAAAATAAAAAAAATATTCTGAGCTTTAACAGCTCGTACAAGATCATTCACAACACAGACTTCAAGCGCTGCACATATAGCTTGATCCTAAACTATGTTCACACTGCAGGTCTTCACGTGAATGATCGTGCACAAAAATGTGAACTGAACATTATCATTAATGTGACCTCCATCAGAGTCCACAGCAAACCATCTATAGTTCTGAGGAAGAAGACATGATGTCACAAGCAGCACGCTGTGTTCATGGAAGTAAACATGGACACTACACATGTTGGTACGTGTGATTCTGAAGGTGTTGTATGTTAAATTATTATCTGACATGTTTGTTTGGTCCAGTGTTTGCATGTAATCTGGCCTCTTGACAGTTCCTCCGGTGCAGCACTGGATTTTTGGAACGGGAACGACGTAATGAAGGTGGAAACAAACTCAAGTACCGATCCATCATGTTAGCATCATGTGTTGCTGTACATTCTAAATTCAAACTTAGAACATATTTTGCTTTTAATAACACTTTTAAAAGTTTTACAGTTTGGACGATTTAATGGACACGTTGGTGAAGGAAACAGAGGATGAGGAAGTGATGGGTAGGTTTGGTGTCAAGGAAAGAAACCAGGAAGGACAGATGGTGGTGGATTTCACCAAGAGAATGGAAATGGCTGTAGTCAACACCTATTTCCAAAAGAGGGAGGAGCATAGAGTGACCTATAAGAGTGGAGGAAGGAGTACGCTGGTCGACTACATTCTGTGTAGAAGAGGAAACCTGAGGGAGACTGGAGACTGTAAGGTTGTGGCAGGGGAGAGCGTGGCCAGACAGCATCGGATGGTTGTGTGTAGAATGACTGTTGTTGTGAAGAAGAGAAAAAGAGTCAAATCAGAGTATGAATCTCTAATCAGGATAATCACTGTGAAAAATCACATAATGTTGCTGCTGATCTGTTTCATGTTGATGTTGATCTGTTTCATGTTGCTGCTGATCTGTTTCATGTTGCTGTTGATCTGTTTCATATTGCTGCTGATCAGTTTCATGTTGCTGTTGATCTGTTTCATGTTGCTGCTGATCTGTTTCATGTTGCTGCTGAACTGTTTCATGTTGCTGCTGATCTGTTTCATGTTGCTGCTGATCTGTTTCAATGTCGATGTGTTCATGTGTGCTCATCTGCTCATACAGACTCATGTTCATGCTGCTTGCTGTTCGACGTAATGTTTTTGTGCTATTAGTGTATATTTAGCTGATGTTTTTCTTGGTTCATATCTTAGATCTTATCACTGTTTTTCTTTTACATTTTATTGTTGGATGTAACTGGGACCCTGTGCACATAATTTCGTTCGAACGACAATAAAGAATATCTGACTCTGACTGACTGACAAATGGTGGAATCTGAGAAAAGAAGAAAGTTGTGATAAATTCAGAGAGGAGCTTTTAAAGGCTCTGGGTGGTAAGAAAGAGCGCCCACATGACTGGGCTACTACAGCAACGGTAATTAGTGAATTTGAATTTCCTGCAAAAATGCAAGTGTGAATGCTTCTTGCTTAAGAATGTGAAGAAAATCGTTGAAAAGTAGCTTAAAACAGCAGTAAAAAGCTTCAAATATCAGAAGGAAGCAGAACGTGCACAATTGTTCCTAATGTAATGGACTGCCAGGCTGCTGCTGACATAAACCGTTGATTTGACAGTACTGTGTGTTTGGGATTGCTCTCAACTACCGCTATACAAATTTCAGCTGAATAGCTCTAAAAATGCCCGAGTTATCATATTTTTTTCCTTTTTAGCTAAGGCAGCCATCTTGGATTTTTGATTTGGATTCAGCTTGTGATAGGGAATGTTCTCAGCTATAACCTCACCAAATTTCAGCTCTGTATGTGTAACAATGGCTGAGTTAAATCCATTCAAATGTAGTGTTGGTGGCCATCTTGGAATGGTGATTTTGAAGTGGCATTTGATGGGAAATATTGTCAGCTATCATCACACCTAATTTTAGCTCAATATAACTAAAATTGGCTGATTTATAGTATTTTTTTCTTTGTTTGCTAAGGCAGACATCTTGGATTTTTAATTTATAGTCAGAGCCTATTAGGGACTGTTCTCAGCTACCAACATGCCAAATCTCAGCTGACTAGCTCTAAAAATGGCAGTTATCTTAGTTTTTCTAAAAAAACAGCTGAATAGCAGCTAAAGAAATTTAGAAAGAAGCTTTGATTTCCAAAAGGAAGTGGAGGGAGCTTAATTGTGCCCACTAAGGTTCAAGTAGGCATAAATTAGAACAATAAAGTTCTAATTATCTGAGAAAAGCTCAAATTTGCTCAAAACAGTTCAATAGTGGCTAAAACAGGAAGAAATAAACTTAAATTAATAGAAGAAAGTCTGTGGAGAAGGTTTTTTTTTTAATTAGGCTGAAAAAAGTTTAAATTATTTTTTAAAAATGTGGAATTAGATGACAAATATGGACAAACTATTCACACTAGGACTAAGCCCCTCCATTTGCAACTGGGTACTAGACTTCTTAACAAACAGACCACAGTCAGTGAGGATCCACAACCTCTCCTCCTCCACCATAACCATCAGCACTGGCTCTCCTCAGGGATGTGTGTTGAACCACCTCCTGTTTACTCTGCTCACGTATGATTGTGCAGCTACCCATCCAGGCTGTCACATTGTAAAGTTTGCAGATGATACAGCGGTGGTGGGATGCATCACAAACAATGATGAGTCCAGCTACAGGCAAGAGGTGGAACACCTGGAGAGCTGGTGCAGAGAGAATAACCTTCACATCAATGTGAAGAAGACAAAGGAGATGATTGTGGAGTTCAGAAGGAACAAAAACACCTACACCCCCCTGAACATAAGAGGATCTGCGGTGGAAGTGGTCTCCAGCTACAAGTACTTGGGTGTGCACCTGAACAACAACCTCAGCTGGAGCAACAACACCACCAGCCTGATGAAGAAAGCTCATCAGAGACTCTACTTCCTCAGACGGCTGAGACGAGCTGGTCTGGAAGCTCAGTCCTCACCTCCTTCTACAGGTGTGCAGTGGAGAGCATCCTGTGCTCCAGCATCAACGTGTGGCATGGAGGCTGCACAGCTGCAGAAAGAAAAGCTTTGCAGAGAGTGGTGAAGGCTGCACAGAAATCTGTTGGAATCAGTCTCCCCACCATCACAGACATCTACACCTCCAGATGCAGGAAGAGGGCCACCTGCATCATGAAGGACCACACTCACCCAGCACACACACTTTTTGCCCCACTCCCCTCAGGAAGGAGGTTAAAGAGCATTAAGTGTAGAACCACTAGACTAAGGAACAGCTTCTACCCTGAGGCTGTTAGACTCATGAATCTCTAACTAGAATAATCACTGTGAAAAACCATATCATGTTGCTGCTGATCTGTTTCAATGTTGCTGCTGATCTGTTTCCTGTTGCTGCTGATCTGTTTCATGTTGCTGCTGATCTGTTTCAATGTTGCTGCTGATCTGTTTCAATGTTGCTGCTGATCTGTTTCAATGTTGCTGCTGATCTGTTTCCTGTTGCTGCTGATCTGTTTCATGTTGCTGCTGATCTGTTTCAATGTTAATGTGTTCATACGTGCTCATCTGACTCATGTTTGTGCTGCTGTTCGACATAATGTTTTTATGCTATTAGTGCCTAGTGTATATTTAGTTGATGTTTTTCTTAGTTCATATCTTTGATCTTATCACTGTTTTTCTTATACATTTTATTGTTGGATGTAACTGGGACCCTGTGAACATAATTTTGTTACATGTGGTGCGAACAACAATAAATAATCTCTGACTCTGACTCTCTCTAAAGATGAAATTAGCATAAAAACAGCTAAATGCTAGCTGAAAAAGAAGAAAAAGCTAAAACTTGCAGAAATAAGCTGAAAGGAGCAGAACAAGCTGCATTTAGCATAAATAAGTTTGAAGAAGCACAAAAATGTTCAAGTTAGATGAATCAGGCTGAAAGGAGCACAAAACAGATGGAAAAAAATATGAAATTAGCTGAACTAGCTGAGTTTTGTTTAAAATTTTTGCACAATTAAGCTGAAAGAAGCTTAACCAGGTCTTAATGTGAATGTATTAGTACAAGGTTGTAAACAGATCAAAAGTTATTAAGGTAGTAAAATAAATGGACTATACTTATATAGCACCTTTCAATCTTATCAAGATAATCAAAGTGCTTTACACTACAATCTGTGCCTCAATTATTTATTCAAAATGGCTCCAAACGTTAATCAGTTTTAGAGATACATCTGATGATTACTTTAAGTGAGTTTCAAACAAATAAAACATTGAGTTTCTGTTTTGTCCTGATGCATGCTCAATAATCCATACCATACCATACCAATTTATTTATAAAGCACTTTAAACAGTGACAAAGCACACCAAAGTGCTGTACAGGGACAAACAGAACAAGCACATAGCAACAGATTACATAACAGGATATCAAAAAGTAGAAACCAACAAAAACAATAATGGATAACAACAACAACCGCAACATGACCAACACAGTGTGATGCACACAGACTCAGCACAGATCACACAGTGCAGAAAGCCAGGGAATAAAAGTGTGTTTTTAAGCAAGATTCAAAAACTGTGAGGGAGGGGGCCTGTCTAACGAGCAGAGGTAACTCATTCCAAAGTCTTGGTCCTGCTACAGAGAAGGCCCTGTCACCTCTGCGCTTGAGACGGGTTCCTGGGACTGTTAGGAGCAACTGGTCTGCTGATCTGAGAGAACGTGGTGGGACATACGGCTGGAGCAGATCAGTAAGATAGGAGGGGGCAGAGCTGTTTAGTGATTTATAGACATACAAGAGTATTTTGAATTTGATTCGAAGGTGAACCGGAAGCCAGTGTAGGGAGGCCAAAACAGGTGTAATGTGCTCTCTTTTGCTTGTGCTGGTCAAAAACCGGGCTGCTGCATTTTGGACCAGTTGGATTCTAGCTATGGAGGTCTGACTGATACCAAAAAGGAGTGAGTTGCAATAGTCGAGCCTGGATGTAATGAATGCATGAATTACTGTCTCCAGGTTATTTTTGGACAATATGGGCTTCAGCTTAGACAGTCGCCTCAGCTGGAAAAAGCAGGATTTAACAATCATATTTACATGATTGTTGAGTTTCAGAGAAGGGTCAAGTATCACTCCTAGATTAGTGACTCTTTGTTTCACTAACGGTGACAGAACGGAGAGGTCGATGCAGTGGTTGGTGATTGTGTCATTGGGAGGAAACAGCATAACTTCAGATTTCTTCTCGTTGAAACTCAAGAAATTTAAAGCCATCCAATCTCTGATGTCAGCCAGGCAGTCCAGTAACGGTTGAATAGAGCGAGTACCGTTGAGTCTGAGGGGGAAGTAGATTTGGCAGTCATCGGCGTAGAAGTGAAAAGGTACGTTATGTGTCCTGAAAATAGCACCTAGTGGCAGCAGGTATAAAGAAAATAAAAGAGGACCAAGGATGGACCCTTGCTGTACCCCTCATTTAAGCGCTGCCAAGGCTGAACTAAAATCTTTGATGGAGACACAAAAGGACCTGTCAGCGAGGTAAGATCTAAACCATTCGAGGGCTGACCCAGTGATGCCCACCCACTGCTCTAACCTCGCAATGAGGATCTCGTGGTCGATTGTATCAAAGGCAGATCCAGGTACAAAAATCTAAAACAGTTAAGTCTGGTCCTCTGGACATTTACAAAACAAAACAAACCAAAACAGTAGAAACGTTTCGTCTCTCATCAGAAAGACTTCCTCAGTCTGAGGTGCTGTATTCAGCTCAGTCTCTTAAATAGCACCGTCTCAGAGTGGATCAACCAGTTTTGCTGCTGATAACCATAACCAGCTGATCACATGCTCAAGAAGGACCATCAGCCTAACAATGGATCATTAGCACCTGATGGCTGTTTACTATTCACAGGGGATTGCGTGATACTAGCAATAACAGCATTGTAAGAGGGGGACAACTGAACTCTCTCTCTGTCTCTACACTCTTAGTCATGTGACTTGACAGCAGTTAGTGTTAAGAATGTTCTCTCATTCATTTCTTATTGGAAAACATGGCGTCTTTGCTAGCAAAAAACGTCACCATGGTAACTGTGATTGCCAATAAACGTAACAGCACACATCACTGGGCCGAACCAGTCATTCTGATATACTTTGAGGGTACACATTGTGGTTTGGGCCACATTAAAGTTGAAAGCAAAGTAAGTTAACTGACACTCAGGAGAGTAGAATCAAGACTCCCTATTTATTAATGTTATTATTATTAATAAATATTAATATTTATTAATATTAATTATTAACAATAACAATTCATATTTATTACAAATAATAATTATTTATATGGATATTAATAATATTCATATTAATAAATTATATTATTATTATATATTTATATATAATAATATATATTTATACTGGCAGAGTCTCCTGTGAGACGGAGCTTTAACTCCCACCTCCGGGAGAAGTTTGAACGTGTTCCAGGGGAGGTGGGGGACATTGAGTCAGAGTGGGCCATGTTCCGTGCCTCTATTGTCGAGGCGGCTTACCGGAGCTGCGGCCGCAAGGTTGTCGGTGCCTGTCGTGGCGGCAACCCTCGAACCCGGTGGTGGACACCGGCGGTGAGGGATGCTGTCAGGCTGAAGAAGGAGTTCTATTGGGCCTTTTTGACCTGTGGGACCCCGGAAGCAGCTGATGGGTACCGGCTGTCCAAGCAACATGCGGCTCGGGTGGTCGGTGAGGCAACAACTCGGGCATGGAAGGAGTTCGGAGAGGCCATGGAGAATGACTTCCGCACGGCTTCGAGGCAATTCTGGTCCACCATCAGGCGTTTCGGGGGGGGGAGTCAAGTCAAGTCACATTTATTTATATAGCACATTTAAAACAGTAACTGTTATCAAAGTGCTTACCAAAAAAGATCACAGCATCAAATATTAATACCATATTACAGCAACATGAATAAAAGCATAAAAACATTAAATATAATGAGAAACAATGAAATACTAAATCAAATCACCCTGCGTTAAATGTCAGGGAGTAAGAGCAAACTGTATGAACACAATCATCAACAATGAAATACCAAATGAGATCACACTGTGTTAAATGCCAATGAGTACAGATGTGTCAGTGAGTACAGATGTGTCAGTGAGTACATATGTGTCAGTGACTACAGATGTGTTTTGAGGAGAGATTTAAAAATAGAGACTGAGGTGGCCTGTCGAATGTTGATGGGCAGATTATTCCAGAGTTTAGGGCCCATGACTGAAAACGCCCGATCTCCTCTGAGCTTCAGCTGGTTTTTGGTACGGCCAAAAGCAGCTGGTCTGATGATCTCAAGGCCCGAGAAGGAGCATAAGGATGAAGGAGGTCGGAGAGGTATGATGGTGCAAGGCCATTAACACACTTAAATGTCAGCAGAAGAATCTTAAAATCAACTCTGACACGTACAGGAACCCAGTGAAGAGAGGACAGAACCGGAGTAATGTGTTCAAACCTGCGAGTTCCTGTCAGTAGCCGAGCTGCAGCATTTTGGACAAGCTGGAGACGTGAGAGAGAGACCTGACTGACCCCAACATAATGTGAGTTACAGTATTCCAGCCAGGTTGTAATAAATGCATGGACTGATATTTCAATGTCGGATCTGGACAGGACGGACTTGAGCTTAGCTATCTGCCTTAGCTGAAAGAAGCTTTTGTGAAGAACAGAATTTATCTGCTTATTAAACTTAAAGTCTGAGTCTAAAACTATCCTGAGATTGGTAATAGACTGTTTTAGATGTGGCTGAAGGGAGTCCAGGTTTGCAGGATCAGTGACAGTGGCAGAGCTAGGGTTAAAAACAATGACCTCAGTCTTTTGATCATTAAAACTCAAAAAGTTTGCAGCCATCCAAGTCTTGATGTCATCAAGACATTTTCACAAAGGGCAAATGGAGGAGGAACTGTTAGGTGTTAACGGCAGATAAATCTGAGAGTCATCAGCATAACAATGAAAGGAAAGACCATGTTTCCTCAGGATAGACCCTAAGGGGAGGAGATACAATGAAAACAGAAGGGGTCCAAGAATGGAGCCTTGCGGGACCCCGCAGGAAAGAGGCACTGAAGTAGATAGAGTGTTAGCAAAATTAACACAGAAACTCCTGTCGCTCAGGTATGAATGCAACTACCGCCTGCCATTAGCGATAACTCGAGGAGTGTATCTTTTGGTATTTTGAAGCTATACAAAAACGATAATATCAAAGCCGTGGTCAAATGCAGAAGTGCAGGTGTTGTTGTGCTTGGTGGCCAAAGAAAAAGTCAAAGCGGGCTAGATGGAGCGATTGGAGGGTGGTTTGGACACGGCCACTGCTCTACTTGAATCATTTATAGAAGATGGTGAGTGTTTTCTAACTTTAAACATATTTTAAGTGACTCATCCCATCGGTTCTGAACATATTTTTAACTAACAAAAGAGGCTGACGCCATAATAGGACAACGTCGGTGCTATGATGCTAAGCTAATTTGCATAAACGCTAACTGTCCTCCGGTCCCGTTTCTCACAGAATTTTATCCAGAACGTATTTCAGCGCGTGACGGTTCATCTCTAAACTCCACATTAAACCCTCCAAGCCTCCCGGCTCCTGCTCCATCAGAGGAGTCTACACCATCAGAGGAGTCTGCACCTGACAGAGCTCCATCACAGCCCAGCTGCACCTCACAGAGCAGCACAACGCTGCAGCTTCTGTGCTCGGTAAGAACAGATGCAACATGTTCCACATCACTTTATTTGTACCGATAAGGACTTGATTTATTTTATTTTTAAAGTAAAAAAATAAAATGATGAATAAATACTGAATTGGGATGAAATTATGTACTTTGTACACAGGGTCCCAGTTACAGACAACAAAATGTAAAAGAAAAACAGTAATAAGATCTAAGATATGAATTAAGAAAAATATCAACTAAAAACATCTATTAATAAAACACTAAGCACTAATAGCAGTAAACAAACAAAACAATACGTCAAACAGCAACATGAACTTGAGTTTGTGCAGCCTCATGAATATATAACACTGTGAAGAATCACATATTGCTGCTGATCTGTTTCATGTTGCTGCTGATCTGTTTCATGTTGCTGCTGATCTGTTTCATGTTGCTGCTGATCAGTTTTATGTTGCTGCTGATCAGTTTC
>NC_056506.1:1043997-1073137 GCF_014905685.2 Nematolebias whitei | reverse complement strand
TGATCAGTTTCATGTTGCTGCTGATCAGTTTTATGTTGCTGCTGATCTGTTTCATGTTGCTGTGTTCATGCATGCTCATCTGTTCACACAGACTCATGTCTGTGCTGCTGTTCAACGTATTGTGTTTAATGTTTTTATGCTATTAGTGCTTATCATATTTTTAGTTGATGTTTTTCTTAGTTCATATCTTAGATCTTATTACTGTTTTTCTTTTACATTTTATTGTTGGATGTAACTGGGACCCTGTGTACATAATTTTGATCCACCACATGTACCACATGAGGTGCGAATGACAATAAAGAATATCTGCATCTGTATAATACTTTCTGATTCATATATCCATTATTATTATATTATTTTCATTATTTTTAAATCAATTTATTTTTCATTTTCTTATTTGATCAGTTTATTATTATTAATATATCTATTATAGCTGTTAGCAGCACCTTTCTTTGTTTGATGCATTTATTCAAAAACAGTATGTAGCTTGAATTAACCACCTGTTTCTTCTTTCTAGTGAAGAGAAAGAGAAAAGAGTCCAGTAAAGAAAAGTCTTATTTCATCACTGAATGAACATGAAGAACTGAAGCGGACACAGCAGGAACAACACTTGTGTCTTCTTCTGGATGAAGCCCGTGAGACAAGGGACAGACAGATACACAATCATTAGTTGGACGCAGTAGTTTTTATTTTTATACATTTTTCACTTCTTACTTTTCATATTAAACAATTTTTTTCTTAAGTGGTGTCCTTGAACATTAAATTTCCTAAACAAATTTTACAATGTTAAGTTCATATAGTGTTTGTTTGTTATACATATTTTGGTTCTAGGATGAAGTGACACAAAAACAGTCAAAAATTCAGAAAGGACAGTTATCAATTATCAGTCATCAGTGATCAGTTATCAATTATCAGTTATCGTTTATCGTCCGTACAACTGTGGTCTGAGAGATTCAGCTGAAAGTCCTGGTGCACCTTTTATTTGAACCTGCAGAGATTTGAACAGCTGATCTGAAGCAAACAGGCAGGAGTTCACCTGAACTGACCACTCCTGCTGTGTTTGATGCTCTCCTCCTTCGCCATCCATCCGTCCGTCCGTCCATCCATCCATCCACATCCATCCATCCACATCCATACATTCATCCATCCACATCCATCCATCCATTCATCTATCCACATCCATCCACATCCATCCATCCATCCACATCCATCCATCCATCTATATCCATCCATCCATCCACATCCATCCATCCATCCATCCACATCCATCCATCCATCCATCCATCCATCCATCCATCCATCCATCCATCCATCCATCATCTCCTTCTTCAGGGTTGTGGGAGCAGCATCTTCACCAGGGAGGCACAGACATCAACAGCCTCCTTTTCAACTCTTCTAGGACCCCATGGTGTTCACAGACCAACTGACTATTTATTAATTAATATCCTGATGCTGCTCAATAATCCAGGTAGAAAAATCTAAAAAGTTAAGTCTGGTCCTCTGGACATTCACAAAACAAACAATACAGTTTATAATAAATAAACAAAAAATGTTTTTTGTTTGTTTGTTTTGTTTTTTGAATGTCCAGAGGACCAGATTTAACTTTTTTAGATTAATAAGTAATACATTAATGTTTTTAAATGTAATGAAAGACAAATCTTTAAAATTCAAGGACAAAATTTAATCTAATTGTTTTCAAGTCTGTATCTTATTGTAAAATCAGTTTCAAAGATTACAGCACAGTGTGATGTTTTGTAATTTTAACATGAACCTTGTGCATATCTGTAAATAATAAAAGTGAATATATTTTTAATACATCTTTATTGTAAAAATCTATACTAAAATGAAAAACACATGGGTTTAAAGCAGCAGGAAGGCAGTAAGGTAGGATTATGAATCAGGTTTAAAAGTTACAGCTCATGAGGTACTCCATTAGAGCATGACATCTCTTTCACAACATCTGTTACAAAGCCTTCAGGGTGTTCTTCTTCTAATACGTTTAGTGGTGGCTAGTAAATAGCTTAAGGGAGCACTACCGCCACCAGGTGGTAAGACCAGTTGGATTCTAGTCCCCGCCTACAGAGCTGGTCCAGAAGTGTAAATGGAAACACAACGACACACAAGCCCATCTGAAACGACCCGAACTGACCTGATCCGCCCCGTAACAGTGGAAAAGGGGTATAAGGCTGTTTCGGTGCTGTGTAATTTCTTAAAGCCAGACTGAAAGATCTCAAGAATAGAATTTCAACTCAAGAACTAATTTAATTGAGTGAAAACTATTTTTTCCAGGATCTTAGAAAGAAAGAGAAGTTTGGAGATGGGTCTGAAGTTTGAGCAGGTTGAAGGGTCAAGTCCGGGTTTTTTTTATTAAAGGAGTTACCACTGCATGTTTAAAAGCGTCAGGAACTTGAGCTCCAGAATTGCGCCGCTTGGGGTGGCTGCATGTTGGAGTAGCTCTCTTACGTTCATTCTGAGATTTTGCTTTTAAAAACTCTTTTTTCTGGATGTAAAATCGCTTTTTTCGGATGATTACTTCCTCTGATATCAGATGCTGTGCCGCTGGAAGGATTTTTACTGAAATCGTTTTTTTATATTTGGACCTTTGTTATGATGCGTAACCATAACAACAAAGTGGTTTTTACAACTGGGAGCTGCTGATTCACATCTCAAATAATATCTCAATTACAGCCCCAAATGCCAAATGAGTTGAAAAGGATGTGCTATGGATGCATTACCATCAACCTGGAGGTGGTGCTCGAGCGCCTGACTGCCGAGATCTTGGAGGTGGCGGGAAACACAGCTCGTGACAGTGGGAGGACTGAGATCATCCCTCGTCACCTGCAGTTAAGTCCGTGGCGGCGAGGAACTCGGCAGGCTGCCGGGAGAAATGACCATCGCTCGGGGAAGAGTTCTGCCCAGCATTCAGGCAGTCTTGCTGCCCAAGAGGACCGAGAGGTCTGCTGGGTCTGGGTGGACGTATCGGCATCTGCATCCAGTTTCTTTGTATCTACTGTGGGACGGACTTCTACAAGAGATCCTTCCTGCCTAAAGCCATCAGCATCTAGAACAACTCTAATGAAACTAAGATGATAAGCAACAACAACAATTAATTTCCCTTTGGGATTAATAAAGTATTTTTGAATTGAATTGAATTGAACTACACTTGTAGCCATGTTCTAGAATTGCGCCGCTCAAGGTGGCTGCATGTTGGAGCAGCTCTGTTACATTCATTTTGAGATTTTGCTTTTGGAAACTTTAATTCCTCTTTTTCTGGATGTAAATCACATTTTTTGGATGATTGTTTCCTCTGGTATCGGATGCTGTGCAGCTGGAAGGATTTTTACTGAAACTTTTTTTAGTTTTGGACATTTGTTATGATGCATAACCATGGCAACAAGGCAGTTTTCTACAACAAACAGCAGCTGATTAACATCTCAAAAGCTCAAATAATATCTCAACTACAGCCTCAAATCTCAAGTGAGTTGAAAAGGATGTTCTGTGGACACATTCTCATCTACCTGCCAGCTGTGCTCGAGTGCCTGACCACTGAGATCCTGGAACTAAAAGGAAATACGGCTCATGACAGCGTAAGGACAGGATCGTCCCTCGGCACCTACAGTTGACTGTCTGCAGTGATGAGGAGCTCGGCAGACTGCTGGGAGGAGTGGCCATCGCTCTGGGAGGAGTTCTGCCTGGCATTCGGGCGGTCCTACAGCCCAAGGGGAACCGAGAGACCAGCCGAGTCTGGGTGGACGGATTGGACGGCATCTGCAGCCAGTTTATTAGGATCCACTGTGGGATGGACCTTTACAAAAGATCCTTCCTGTCTACAGCCATCAGTATCTATAACATCTCTTAATGAAATGAGGATAACGAGTTACAACAACAAATAATTTCCCTCTGGGATTAATAAAGTATTTTTGAATTGAATTGACAACAATGTGGTTTTCTACTTCTGGGAGCTGCTGATTAACATCTCAAAAGCTCAAATAATACCTCAACTACAGCCCTAAATCCCAAAGGAGTTGAAAAGGAGGTGCCGTGGATGCATTCCTGTCTACCTGGAGGCAGTGATCGAGTGTCTGACCATTGAGATCTTGGAGGTGGCAAGAAATGCGGCTCGTGACAGTGGGAGGACCCCTGAAACCGGCAGTTAAGTCCGCTATGGGACGGACTACTACAAGAGATCCTTCCTGCCCACAGCCATCAGCATCTATAACAACTCTAATGAAACCAAGATGAGCTACAATTAATTTCCCTTTGGGATTAATAAAGTATTTTTGAATTGAATTGAATACTGCTGTTTATAATGTCAAGAACAGAGGGTCCAATGGAGGGTAGGACTTGTTTAAAAAAACGATGCAGGGATGGGGTCAACATGGGAACCTGAGGGTTTCATATGACCAATGACGTCATTTAGAAATGAGAGGGAAATGGGTTCAAACTGGTTAAAGACTGATGTGGAGGGGACAAAGACAGAGGAGTCAGCTGTGGTGTGAGGAATCAGTGACCTGATCGACTCAACCTTTTTATCAAAGAAACTGGCAAAGTCATCACACGTAACTGCAGAGACCTCCCTGTTGGCAGACTGAGGCACAGTTAAAATGGCGTTCATGGTATTGAAAAGAACGCGGGGATTGTGGCTGTTTGAAGCGATGATTTGGGAGAAATATTTGTTTTTTTCTGATTTAACAGTGGCCTGGTACATTTTGTAACAATTTTAGCATGATAAAATAAACGTGAAGGGAAAGCGGTACGCCACCAACACTGTTTATAGTAGGGGTGGTGTGCTGCTGACCTCAACTCGGGATGTCGTGGGTCGGAGGGCAGAATACTTTGAAGACCTCCTCAATCCCACTGGCACGTCTTCCACTGAGGAAGCGGAGCCTGGGGACTCTGGGTTGGGCCCTCCAATCTCTGGTGCTGAGGTCACCGAGGTGGTTAAAAAGCTCCTCGGTGGCAGGGCCCCAGGGATGGATGAGATTCGCCCGGAGTTCCTTAAGGCTCTGGATGTTGTAGGGTTGTGGTGGCTTACGCAACTCTGCAATATTGCGTGGACATCGGGGGAAGTTCCCCTGGATTGGCAGACCGGGATAGTGGTTCCCTGTTCAAAAAGGGGGAGCGTAGAGTGTGTTCCAACTACAGGGGATCATGCTCTTAAGCCTCCCTGGTAAGGTCTATTGGGGGTTCTGGAGAGGAGGGTCCGTCGGATAGTCGAACCTCGGATTCAGGAGGAGCAGTGCGGTTTTCGTCCTGGTCGTGGAACACTGGACCAGCTCTACACTTTCAGCAGGGTTCTTGAGGGTGCGTGGGAGTTTGCCCAACCGGTCTACATGTGCTTTGTGGACTTGGAGAAGGCATTCGACCGCGCCCCTCGGGGAACCCTGTGGGGGGTACTCTGGGAGTATGGGGTACCAGGCCCTTTGATACAGGCTGTTAGGTCCCTGTATGACCGGAGTCAGAGCCTGGTCCGCATTGCTGGCAGTAAGTTGGGCTTGTTCCCTGTGAGAGCTGGACTCTGCCAAAGTTGCCCTTTGTCACGACTCTACTCATAACTTTTATGGACAGAATTTCTAGGCGCAGCCAAGGTGTTAAGGGGATCCGTTTTGGTGGGCTTAGGATTGCGTCTCTGCTTTTTGCTGATGATGTGGTCCTATTGGCTTCATCAGATCGTGATCTACAGCTTTCGCTGGAGCAGTTCGTAGCTGAGTGTGACACGGCTGGGATGAAGATCAGTTCCTCCAAATCCAAGGCCATGGTCTTGAGCCGGAAAAGGGTAGAATGCCCTCTCCGGGTCGGGGAGGAGGTCCTGTCCCAAGTGGAGGAGTTCCAGTATCTTGGGGTTTTGTTCACGAATGAGGGAAAAATGGAACGTGAGATCGATAGGCGGATAGGTGCAGCATATGTAGTGAAGCGGGCGCCGTCTTGGTCTGTCGTGGTGAAGAAAGAGCTGAGTCAAAAGGCGAAGCTCTCAATTTACCGAATGATCTACGTTCCTACCCTCATCTATGGTCATGTGCTTTGGGTTGTGACAGAAAGAACGAGATCTCGGATACAAGCGGCCGAAATGAGTTTTCTCCGCAGGGTGTCTGGGCTCTCCCTTAGAGATAGGGTAAAAAGCTGGATCATCCGGGAGGGACTCAGAGTAGAGTAGCTGCTTCTCCACTTCGAGAGGAACCAGTTGAGGTGGCTCGAGCATCTGGTTAGGATGCCTCCTGGACGCCTCCCTGGTGAGGTGTTCCGGACACGTTCCACCAGGAGGAGACCCAGAGGAAGACCCAGGACATGCTGGAGGGGACTATGTTTCTCGGCTGTCCTGGGAACGCCTCAGGATTCCGCCGGAAGAGCTGGCCCAAGTGGCTTGGGTGAGGGAAGTCTGGGCCTCCCTACTTAAGCTGCTACCCCTGCGACCCAACTCCGGATAAGCGGAAGAAAATGAATGGATGGATGGATGGATAATTTACATTAATATTATTAATATTAATATTAATAATTATGGATAATTATATTAATAGTAATAATTTTTACACTGCTAATTAATAATTAATGTTAATCATTATTATTACTACTAATAATAACAATAGGTGAAAATATGTATGCATGGAGAATGCATGCATGCTTTGTATGGCTATCATCATCAGTCATTTGGGACATTGGATCATTCATAGATCCTCACTGAACTTCTGGAGTGAGTTTGCTGCACTGAAAGTAAAGGGGCCGAATAATATTGCACACCCCACTTTTCAGTTTTTTATTTGTTAAAAAAGTTTGACACATCCAATAAATTTCATTCCACTTAACGATTGTGTCCCACTTGTTGTTGATTCTTCACAAAAAATTTAAATTTTATATCTTTATGTTTGAAGCCTGAAATGTGGCAAAAGGTTGAAAAGTTCAAGGGGGCCGAATACTTTCACAAGGCACTGTATATACATACATACAAATACAGATTGACCTATCACACCTCACATTAGGGGTTTGTTAAGGTCTTTGTTAATCTAATTCACAGATGGGCCACATTCCTTATAGGTGTGAAACTGACTGGTTATTAAACCTAAAGCTGCATTATAAGTTTTTGAAAGTTGAAATCCGAGACCTCTAGAGGCCCATCACTGCCTGATGCCCTCAACAAGTTCTACGCACACTTTGAATACCCAAAGAGACCACCCAGCACCAGACTCACCTCACCACCAGATGAAGAGCTTCTCAGCGTGAGCTCAGCCAAAGTGAGGAATACTTTCAGGAGAATTATTAATCACAAATCAACTGGCCTAGACAACATCCCCGGGAAGGTGCTGAAAGAATGTGATGATCAGCTCTGCGAGGTGCTGGCCGATATCTTTAACTCCTCACTCGCCATGGCAACAGTTCCCACCTGCCTGAAGACCACAACTATCATCCCAGTCCCAAAGAACTCTACAGTGACTGGTCTGAATGACCATCGGCCAGTAGAACTCAACCTGATAGTCGCTAATGGACTAGTTTCTCAAGGTCGGATCTGGACAATACTGGCTTGAGCTTAGCTACCTGTCTTAGTTGGAAGAAGCTGTTCTGCAGAACAGAGTTGATTTGTTTGTCAAACTTGAAGTCAGACTCTATAATCATCCCAAGATTTTTACCAGACTGCTTCAGATATGGCTGAAGAGAGTCCAGGTTGACAGGATCAGTGGAAGCAGTTGAGCTAGGGCTAGAGACAATGACTTCAGTCTTCTCATAGTTAAAACTTAAGAAATTTGAAGCCATCCGGGCCTTAATGTCATCCAGACATTTTAACAGAGGGTGAATGGAGCAAACACTTGCTGGTTTCATAGGCAGGTAGATCTGGCAGTCATCAGCATAGCAATGGAATGAAAGACCATGTTTCCTCAGGATGGACCCCAGTGCGAGCAAACAGACTGAGAACAGAAGGGGTCTAAGAATCAAACCCTGTGGGACCCCACGAGAAAGAGGCAATGAGGCGGATACATTACTACCAACCTTGACACAAAAGCTCCTACCACTCAGGTATGAGTGAAACCATTCTAATGCAGCCCCTGTAATCCCAACCCACTGTTCCAGCCGTGATATAAGTATACTGTGGTCAACAGTATCAAAAGCAACAGTAAGGTCCAGGAGAACAAGTACCACAAATTGACCAGAATCATTTGATACCAGAATATTGTTACAACCCCTCACTAATGCTGTTTCAGTGCTGTGGAGTTGCTTAAAACCAGACAGAAAAATCTAGAAAATTCTGTTCTGATTCAAAAACATATTTAATTGAATGAAAACTATTTTCTCCAGGATTTTGGACAGGAAGGAAAGTTTCGAGATTGGCCTGAAATTTGAACAAGTCGAAGGGTCAAGCCCAGGTTTCTTAATTAACGAATGAACTACGGATTAACACACAGGCCGCAGTTGATGAGGATCCACAACTTCTTGGGTGTGCACCTGAACAACAACCTCAGCTGGGGCAACAACATCACCAGTCTGATCAAGAAAGCTCATTAGAGACTAATTCGTCAGGCGGCTGAGGCGAGCTGGTCTGGGAAGCTCAGTCCTCACCTTCTACAGGTGTGCAGTGGAGAGCATCCTGTGCTCCAGCATCAACGTGTGGCATGGAGGCTGCACAGCTGCAGAAAGAAAAGCTTTACAGAGAGTGGTGAAGGCTGCACAGAAGATGTTGGAGTCAGTCTCCCCACCATCACAGACATTTACACCTCCAGATGCAGGAAGAGGGCCACCTGCATCATGAAGGACCACACTCACCCAGCACAGTGATGCCCCGCTCCCCTCAGGAAGGAGGTTGAGGAGCATTACATGTAGAACCACTAGACTGAGGAACAGCTTCTACCCTGAGGCTGTTACACTCATGAATCTCTAACCAGAATAATCACTGTGAATAATCACATCATGTTGCTGCTGATCTGTTTCATGTTACTGTCTTCATTCATGTTCATCTGCTCACACAGACTCATGTTCATGTTGCTGTTTGGCATATTGTTTTTATGCTATTAGTGCCTAGTGTATATTTAGTTGATGTTTTTTTAGTTCATATTTTAGATCTTATTACTGTTTTTCTTTTACATTTTATTGTTGGATGTAACTGGGACCCTGTGTACTAGGGGTGTAACGGTACGCTAAAATCACATTTCGGTTTGGTTTAGTTTCAAGGAGGGCACGGTTCGGTTAATTTTTGGTACAAAAAAGGCCAAAATAAAGACTTACAAAACGTTTATTTTGAAAATATGCCAAGTAAACAAGTTCAGTCATTACAGACTTCTTAGCTGGAGGTGATCTGGTGGATGAAGAAGACTCAGCTGCTATCTCGTTGACATCCTCAGACTGAAACAGCATAAAGAGATAAAAAAAATTGAGTTAATAATATTATAATTTAAAAGTTAAAAGGTTAATTAGATCACAATAATACAATAACAATACCTCTTCTTGAACGGTCATCATTTCAGTTGAATATTCTCTCTTGCTCAACATTATCAGGGCAGGGCTTTAAATCTGGTCCAGGGCTCGTTGACAATATCAGTTTTAGCTTTTTCATAAAGTGCTTCTACAACTTTTTGGCTGAAGTGTTGATGTGATGGATGTCATAGGCAGCAGGGCTCAAAAACTTTAATTACATGCTTACAGCCGGCACATCAACAACAGAAACGCAGATCCAGAGCTTTAAATGTTGTAGAGGCAGGGCAGCCGGCTTGGGACCCAAAAGTCCCAGGTTCGATCCCCAGTCACTGCACATCACGTGGCGTCTCTGGGCAGCACGCCTCATCCCCAAAATGCCCCCCGGGCGCTTTCAATAGCTGCCCACTGCACCACCTGGTGGTGGATGGGTTAAATGCAGAGACTAATTTCGCCATTGTATGGAAACATACAGTGCTGACATTGTGATGACATAATTATTATTATTAAAAACTCCTGCAGCTTGTGTTGTTGCTCTGGACTGATCTGAATTACCTGATAAAAGTTGTTTAAATGCTGCAGTTCTCGCTCTTTGAACCAAACTACGTTCACGTTCGGATGATGTCGTTTCAAGCACGTTAACAAGTTCGACGTGTTGCTGCTGCAGATCCAATCTCTGTGAAACAACTTCGACACACAGCTTTGATTTGTTCACTTGTCTTTTAACAAGACATAATGTTCCCAAACAGGAGACCGCAATGACATGCTAGGCTGCTAATGCTGCACATGCTACAAGGCTATGCAACAATTAATAGTGCTGTGCTGAAACAAGCTTAGGAGCTTTAGTTCCGCAGCGCATAATCTGTCATTAATAAAATTTAATGAGAAAAAAATAACCAAAACAGTACACAGGTGGACCGAACCAAACACGCTGTACCAAAATGGTTCAATACACCACGTGTACCGTTACACCTCTACTGTGTACATAATGTTGTTCCACCCCATGTGGACAATAAAGAAACTCTGACTCTCCGACTCTGCTCACCCCCACCTCACGGACATAAAAAACAGATGAATGAGACATGGTCACTTTGACAAACATCAGATATGGATCTGATTCACTACCTTACATGAAAAAGACACTTGTGGATTGGAAAGAAAAATCTGATTTGTCACGTTGAGACTGTTAGGAAAAAAAAGATCACATATGAGAAAAAGTCGCAGCACGCCGGCTCAGTGGCAAGAATTGTTGCCTCACAGCAAGAAAGTCTTGGGTTCAATTCCAAGTTGGACCTGGAATATTTCTGAGTAGAGTTTGCATGTTCTTCTCGTGCTTGCGTGAGTTTTCTCCAGGTATTCCAAGTTTCCTCCCACAGACCAACAACATGCATGTAAGGCTGACTGGTAACTCTAAATTGTTCCTAGGTGAGAGAGAGAGTGAATGGTTGTTTGTCTCGTTTGTCTCTATGTGTCCCTGTGATGGACTGGAGACCTGTCCAGGGTGTCCCCCACCTCTCACACAGTGACTGCTGGATATGGGCACCAGTGACCCAGAAAGAAGAAGTGGGTAAAGCATAATGGATGGCTGAATGGATATATCTATTAAACCTCCCCATTAATTCCTCCTCCTGTAATTACACATCAGTCACAAAAAACTCAAGAAAATGTCTGATAATAATGTTGTTACTGCTCTCAGGGATTCAGCCCAACCCTGGACCCCCCACTAATTACAACACACCAAATGACTTTAAGAACGTGTCTGGGCTTCATTTTCTGCATGTAAACGCTTGTAGCCTTCTGAGAAAACTGGATGCTTTAAAAATCCTGGTCAGTTCTTCTGGGGCAGATGTTATCTTTATTTCTGAATCCTGGCTCAACAAATCTGTAATGAATAATGACGTGGCAATCAATGGATTTTACAACTATCGCTGTGATCGTCAAAAAAGGGGGGGGTGGAGTCATTATTTACATTAGAGATTCTCTGGTTTCTAGTCTTATGTCTTCTAAAACAATTCCAAACCAGTTTGAAGCCTTATCTGTAAACATCACCTTGAATGGAGGCCAGATTTTAACTGTAGTCTGCTGCTACCATCCCCCTTCGGCATCACCTGAGGCATTGACTGCCATCATGGAATTTCTTGGTAATTTAAAATTCAAAGAGGTCCTTTTGGCTGAAGACCTCAACATTGATTGGTATAAGTCGACCCCCCTCTGTGATAAATTCAAGGAATGTTGCTTGTCTTTTAATCTTACCCAATTGATCAACTCTCCCACTAGATTAAATAAAAACCATCCAGAAAAATCCTCCATCTTAGACCTGTTTCTAAATAATATGCCTCACAAATTCCCTGGTACAGGTGTATTCGCTGATCTTTTGAGTGATCATTGTGTGACAGCTGCTTTGAGAGATATTAAACTTCCACCTTCTAAGCCCAGATTAATTCAAAAAAGGGATTTGAAACGTTTTTGTGAACAGTCATTCCTCTGGGATCTGTCTCACTTTGACTGGCATCGTATTCTGTTAACTGATGACGTGAACTCCACTTGGAACTATTTTCATAATAGTTTCATTTATTTTCTGAACATACATGCTCCTTTTCGTCAGTTCAGAATAAAGGGACGAGACAGCCCCTGGTTTACTCCAGAGCTAGCTGACCTCCTTCACAGGAGAGATCATCTTTGGGCCGCAGCGAGAAAATCTGACTCAGACACTAATTGGTTGAGTTTTCGACAGATGAGGAATAAATGCACAACTGCTGTCAAAGCAGCAAAACGCAATTATTTCTTATCTCAGACCTCCAAAAATCTAAATGACCCTAACAGATTCTGGAAAACCATCAAATCTCTCTCAGGCACCCCCCAATCATCTGACCTCCCATCACAACTTCTCGTTAACTCTGTTCCTGTGTATAATAAGCACGAGATCCTGAACTGTTTCAACAAACATTTTGTTGCTTCTAGTTCTTTATTTGACACAGTTACTAACAGAAAATCAGCCATTTCCCCTAATAACCAAACTTCTACAAATCAAATCCCTCCTACAAGTCAATCCTCAGTTAATCCCAGCTTCTCTTTTTCTCCATTCTCAGTCAGTGAGGTCAATAAACTGTTAAAAGATCTTGATCCTAAAAAATCTGCAGGACCAGATGAACTTGCACCTTATTTCTTAAGGCTGGCCGCTCATATCATCACAGTCCCTGTGACCCACATCTTCAATCTCTCCATAAGACAAAACTCCATCCCAGACACTTGGAAAACAGCCTTTGTTCTTCCTTTGCTGAAGGGAGGAGACCCCACCTCACTGAACAACTATCAACCAATCTCTAAACTCTGCATTTTAGCCAAGGTTCTAGAAAAACTGATAAACTCTCAAATCAAAAATTACCTGGACTCATTTAACATCTTACCTCCACATCAATCTGGTTTCAGGAAACAACACAGCACAACCACTGCTTCACTGAAGGTTCTTAATGATGTTGTTGAAGCACTGGATGCTAAGGATTATTGTGCTGCACTTTTCTTAGACCTGTCTAAAGATTCTGACACTGTGGATCAGAACATCTTGTGTCATAAACTCTCAGAAATTGGTTTCTCAGAACACACCATTGGTTGGTTCTCTAACTATCTTTCAGACCGGAGGCAATGTGTTCAACATAATGGTACTTCCTCCAGTTATTTAACAGTCAACAATGGTGTACCACAAGGCTCAGTCTTAGGACCCACCCTCTTTACAATCTACATACATAATGTAGGTAAAAAAATCCCTAATGCATCCATACATTTCTATGCTGATGACACAGTTGTTTATTGTCGAGCTAAAACTGTTGCTAAGGCTTTCCAGCTTTTGAAATCTGCATTCAACATCATCCAGACTGATTTGTTCCGCCTCAAACTTGTCTTAAATGCCGACAAAACCAAAGGGATGCTTTTTTCAAATAGGAAGTTGGTCCCAGCAGTTCTTCCTCCTATTTTATCCTCAAATGGTGTCCCCATTGAGTTTGTTGATTCCTATAAATATTTGGGTATCTTGGTCGACTCACATCTCTCTTTTAAGCTCCATGTGGAAAACTTGATAAAGAAACTGAAAGTTAAACTGGGTTTCTTTTTCAGAAACAGATCCTGTCTAACCCTGAATGCTAGAAAACGCCTTGTATCTGTGACCTTCCTTCCCTCCATTGATTACGGTGACATTATTTACATGAATGCTCCTACAAGAACCCTGCAGATGTTGGATGCTGCAGATGTTGGATGCTGTCTATCATGGTGCACTAAGATTCATAACTGGTTGTGATTATCGTACCCACCACTGCACCCTGTATTCACTGGTTAACTGGACATCATTAACTTCACGCAGACTCTCTCACTGGTATATTTTCATCTTTAAATCACTTCTTGGTCTGTTGCCTTCATACATCTCCTCCTACATGTCTCTGTGTGAGTGCAGCTACAGCGTGCGCTCTCAGGACATTATTACCTGCAGTGTTCCCTCAATGAGGACTGAACTAGGCGAAAGGGCCTTCTCCTATTCCGCTCCTGTTTCCTGGAATATCTTACAAAAACATTTGAAGCTCTCGACCTTGACCTCTCTAAGTGTCTTTAAGAATCTGTTGGACACCTGGCAGGGTCCAATGCAGACATGTTCCTGTTTTTAGTTTTCTACATTTGTCTTGGAATCTAGCTGTTTTTTTTGTTTTGTTACCTTTTCCTTTTAGCCATCCTATTTGTTAAAAAAAAAAAAAAACCTGCAGTATGACTTTTTATAACTGTTTATTGTTGTTGCTGTTGTCCATTGTTGTCATCTTTCTTTGTTGAAATGAGGTCTCTCTTGTAAATGAGTCCTCGAGGCTCAATGGGATTTAGCTGTCTAAATAAATGTTGATTGATTAACCCTTCAAACTAAGCAAGTTTGCTGCTGATTATCCATGCTTGTGAGACTCTCTTGCATTTCTTCCGAACCATAATTATGGACTTGTTTTGAGCAGTTGGTCCCTCAACTCAATTTACAACATTGTCTCCAAAGAGAAGACAGGCTTTAGGCGAGCCAATTTGTCCTGTTGGCACGTACGCAGCTGGATATCTCATTGACTTGGAAGATTCGATGATGTGTCTATCTCTGCTGCCATCTGTGGATTTTAAGGACACATATTTAATTGGATTTTCGATAACTGGTTCCTGCTTTTTGGATTCAGCTTGTTGCTGGTTTTATCTACAATCAAGGAAGTTGTCGGCAGCAAATTTGGACCCGATCACGCTGCTTGCCTTTATGATGGCTTGGTTCGTGTCTCGAGTACCCGGACTCAAATGCTTTGGGCTGAATGGATCAGATCTTGGGGATTTTACTCAGTCATGTTCCATCGGTGTGGCCATGTTATTTTGGACATTTCGGAACCGAGTGGACCAACACAGACTCAAGGTAGATGTCGTTAAGTTCTGCCTGTCCCCTAAACAACTGTGTGTTTATCTGAATTTGGCTCCCTTGGCTGAACTTGAAGACCATCTTATCTGAATTTGGCTCCCTTGGCTGAACTTGAAGGTCATCTTATCTGAATTTGCCTGGAGAACACGTGATCTGACGCTCACCACCCCCTCCCTGAGGAATTTTCAACTGATAACCAGATGAAACCAGCTGAATAAACTTTGTGTCATCATTTCAGGACTAGGGGTTGAACGAGTATATAATTTTTAAACTCGACATTAACATAATAAAACCCGAGTAGAACTCGAGTATTTGATGACGTCATAGATCTCAAGATACAAAAATAAATAAATAAATAAAACCGCAAAAAAAGGTAATTATTTACAAAAAAAGACCAACAAAACATTGGGAGCGTATATTATGCTCCTACTATTTATCATGCTGCAAATAAGTCACAGGAAAAACTAAACTATTAGTTATTATTATTAAACTGCAAACATGAAGAAACATGCAGCACGTCAAAAACGAAACTTAAACCGAAACTGTTTCTGGTTCGGTGGATTGGACCCGGTGTTGCACCATACTCTGTGACCTGCAACAGTGCAACACCGCCCCCTACGGTCATACGGTGGTCACATAATATGACGGCACTACGGATACTCGACGTAACATTTTTAACCTCGATAGATGTTCTAGCAATCGATGTGTAGATTACTCGAGTACTCTGTTAATGCCCTATTCAGGACTCTTGGATTCTCATAGACGTTATTCTTGGCCATTCCTCAACATACCTCGAGAATGTTTATGGATCTCACTGGAGGACATTGGCTGATTATTCCATCCTTATCAGAACTCTTACAGTGCCCTCGAGAGCATCTACGAACATTGCTGACCGCTCTCGTCTCCCTCGTCTGCAGAATGTCTACGCCACTATGTGCTTGTTTGTGCGAGGTGTTTTTTTTTATATCAGAGGGGTTTTTTTCTCAGGCAGGAAAAAATAAGTCTGATAGGAATTTTTTTTGCCTCCAACACCTACATGTGTCCAGTTAACCACTGCTTTTGTTTGTTCAAACCGGTCTCACTTGTAAATGTCTTTGAGGTTCAATGTGATTTATCTGTTTAAATAAAGGTTGAATGAAAATGCTGCTGATCTCTTACCTTTAAGCTGCTGTATTCGCACCCATCTGCTCACTACAGACTCATGTTCGGGCTGCTATTTAATACACAGTATTATTTTACATTATTACTGTTTAGCGAATATCAGATCCTTATATAGCGTTCCTTTTTATACTTTATATTTTTGGTATTATTGGGTGTAATTGGAACCTTGACTACACAATTTCATTCCACCTCGTGCACCACATGTGATGTGAATGACAATAAACAACCTTGAACCTTTAAGTATGATCAAATGTTGCCGATGTGAAAGGAACAACAAGGTGTGGGGTTTGTCGGCTGCTGGGACTCACCTTGGCCCATACCAGGAGGAGACGGGGTGGGAACGGCGAGGGGGACACCACCTCCACTGCCTCCACTGTTCTCCCTGCCCCCACTGCCCCCGCTGCTGCCACTGTAGACACATTCAGAGCCCATCAGAGAGCAGTACACGACAGGTTGTTTCTTTTCAACATGTCATTCTGCTGTAATTGTTTTCTCGTCACCGAGGCAACAGATCCACATCTCTGCAAGCATGTGCAAGACTTCTAACGGGTAAAAACAAAAGCTTCTGTGTGCTGCGTTAGTGTCATCTGACCTTGACGGCAGCTGAGAATTCTTTTATATTTTATGCAGAGGGAGGATGTGGGGCCACCTGTGTGTGCGGGGTCTCTGGTTGAGTGAAGCAGTGCGTGCGGGGCTGTGCTGGTTGCCCAGTCTAGCCGGGCTCGTCATGTAGTCGTTGGGCACCACTGGGGGCTTCACTGGCTCCAGAGTCTTGTAAGGAGTGTTACGCCTGGATTCAGACAATCAACAGAAAAAGGAAAGCAGACTTGATGTTTGGAAAAACCAATACTGACTCTGCTGATGAATATGAACTGCTTGGATGGGGGAGGAAACCTCCAGAAGCTCAAATAAACTATTGAAGTTGTTGAGGGTTTTTAAGTACAGTGTCGCAGCTCTTCTTCGTGACAATGGATAATAGGCGAGACCACTGAAGATCCTTTTAGGCGGTTGTCGCTGTAGTTTATTGTTGAGCTCACAACGGTCCTGCTCCGACGTTCATTCTCCCAACGAATGACACGAACGACAGACTGTTACACCAATGTTCACATTCAAGTTAACACACAGCACACCAACGGAAACTGGAAATCCATCCAGCCATCCATTATCTTTACCCGCTTATTCCATTTTGGGTCACGGGAGTCGCTGGTGCCCATGTCCAGCAATCACTGTGCGAGGGGCGGGGTACACCCTGGATGGGTCGCAAGTCCATCACAGGGCCACATAGAGACAAACGAGACAAACAACCATTCACTCTCTCACTCACACCTATGGACAATTTAGAGTTACCAATCAGTCTAACATGCATGTTTTTGGTCTGTGGGAGGAAACCGGAGTACCCGGAGAAAACCCACGCATGCACGGAGAGAACATGCAAACTCCACCCAGAAAGGACCCTGGCCCGGGGTTTGAACCAAGGACCTGCTCGCTGAGAGGCAGCAGCTCTACCAGTTGCGCCACCTTAACATGTCTTAACAAAATAAAAGTATAAAAGTAAGTAGTTCTAGAATTGTGCCGCTCCAGGTGGCTGCATGTTGGAGCAGCCCTGTTACTTTCATTCTGAGATTTTGCTTTTGGAAACTTTAATTCCTCTTTTTCTGGATGTAAATCACATTTTTTTGGATGATGGTTTCCTCTGGTGTCCGATGCTGTGCAGCTGGAAGGATTTTTACTGAAACTTTTTTAGTTTTGGACATTTGTTATGATGTGTAACCATGGCAACGAGGCAGTTTTCTACAACCAACAGCAGCTGATTAACATCTCAAAAGCTCAAATAATATCTCAACTAGAGCCCAAATCTCAAATAAGTTGAAAGGATGTTCTTTGGACGCATTCTCATCTACCTGCCAGCTATGCACGAGTACCTGACCACTGAGATCCTGGAACTAGCAGGAAACACGGCTCAGGACAGCTGAAGGACAGGATCGTCCCTCGGCACCTACAGTTGGCTGTCTGCAGCGACGAGGAGCTCAGCAGACTGCTGGGAGGCATGGCCATCGCTCTGGGAGGAGTTCTGCCCGCCATTAGGGCGGTCCTACAGCCTGAGGGAACCGGCCGAGTCTGGGTGGATGGATTGGATGGCATGTGCAGCCAGTTGTTTAGGATCCACTGTGGGATGGACATTTACAAAAGATCCTTCGTGCCTACAGCCATCAGCATCTATAACATCTCTTAATGAAATGAGGATCACGAGTTACAACAACAAATAATTTCCCTTTGGGATTAATAAAGTATTTTTGAATTGAATTGAATTTTGTATGAGTGTTATCTAAATCACTCAACAAAGTATTTATTTAATGTGGTTTACATTTATGGACAGAGTCTTGTTTAACTGGGTTTGAACCAGTAACTTCTTACCCGAGAGTCCCCCGACCCGCCATGGGGGGGCTTGGAGGTTTCTGTGAGGGAGGGTTGGTCCTGGAAACAGTCCCTCCTCGTCCTGCTGCATTGTTCCCGTGTTGCTAAAGAAGCAAAAATCCAGTTATTGTAGCAGGTTTTGTCTCGACTGCTTTACTGACACTAATATTCTTCTGTCTTTAATACTACTACTACTACTACTACTACTAATAATAATAATAATAATAATAATAATAATAATAATAATAATAATAATAATAATAAAGTGAGATGTCCTTTAAAGTTGGGATGTGATGGAGAAAAAACTTTTAAATATTTTTTGTTTCAGCTTGACTAAAGGGAGACACAAAGCTCCACTAAAAAGGTGATCAACCTGTATAAAATGTCAATTATTCATAATTATATGAAGACAGTTGTATGTGGGAGTATTAGTAAGAATGTTGTCAATCTAAAATATAAACCTTATATTCAAGCTAGAGGGGAAAAAATCTTCACAAACATGGATGCCTCTTGTCAATTTTACTTAAATAATAACAAATTTGAATCATATTAGCTACTTAAACAATTCAATTTAAATACAAAATATAAAAATACAACAAATAGTGATTATTAGAGACTTATGAACACATGGATTGTGTAACTGACATGTGGAGAAGAAAAAAGCAAGCATAAGTATGTCTTACCTTGGCTTTAAGCCACTGAGGGCAAGCAGGTAAAAAGAGGAGACAAAGTTGTTAGACAGTACAAAATGTATAGTGACTTTTAGTCATATTATCAATGAAATGTAACGCAATGAACCAATAACACGTAGATTATTTGGCTGCGTACAACAAAGACAAATGTTAATAAAATAATTAACAAAAAAGAAAGGTGTGTGTGTGTGTGACTGACACAGCCATGTTTGGATAATAAGTTTAGTATATTTACCTGTTTGAAGATGACCTTCTCTAAGATAAATTATTAAGTTGACAAAAACAAGGTGGTCTGCAGTGTGGCACTACAGTACTCAATTAGAATGCGCCTTGTTTCCTGTTTTACGTGTTTCTTCCTGGCAGCGTTACAGCGCCAAATACAGGCTTGGCATAATTGCTACACCTTTTCATTGTACCCGTATGGAAGAAGACACTTCTAGAAATGGTGTCATGTTCATTAGGATATTTTTAGCAAAGCCAGATAAAATGATTGTTTTACAAAAACAGTTGTAGACAAGACCTAGAGTTGTTCAATATTTGTCTATGTAATTGCTGTATGCAAGGAAAATTAAGGGAATGAGGCTTTTTCCTCACCCTACTACACTTATATTTCCACGTGTTAGAATTCAATTCAATTCAATTCAGTTTATTTATATAGCGCCAAATCACAACAAAGTTGTCTCAGGGAACTTTACAGGAACATTCACATACATAAAAGCCAATTAGTAATTAGAATTGATGCAGCAGGTAAGTTTACTGACCGATAACAGGTTAACTAATTTATTCGCCTTTTTATAATCAACAGTCACCATATTCAAAACCAACAAAGTCCATGCGCAATAATCCAGGTAAACAATCCAACAATTTTCAGTCAGGTCATCTGGACAGTTTCTTTTTTTGTGCTGAAACGTTTCACCTTGGATGGAAGGTGAAACATTTCAGAAAAAAAAAAAAGTAAGTGTCCAGATGACCTGATTGAAAATTGATGGAGTCACCATACTGATTATTGACAACCATTTTAAAATGTATGAAATATTCCTTGGATATCTTGTTTAAATGGATTTGTTGATGGTTTGATACATAGATTATCATAAATCCTGTACTGCCAAAAAAGAAATACTGAGCACCACTGATCTGCCACAACATTATGACCACACGAAATACAGAGTAGGACTCTTGCTGCTGCTACATATACTAATTGAGGTATGAGCTCCACCAAACCTCTGAATTCCTGCAGTGTCATCTGACACCAAGTTGTTTGGAGCAGATCTTTAGGTGCAAAAAGCTACTACTGTACGGAATAGCAATTACGATGGATGCTCAATCAGACTGAGAATGAAAGAATTTAGCGGCCAACAGAAGAACCCAAGCTTGATTTTGTGTTCCTCAAAACATTATTTAATCCCTTTAGCAAACTGTCCAAAAGAATTATCCTACTGAAAGAGGCTACCACCTTCAAGAAATACCATTTTCATGAAAGAATGTGCTAAGTCAGCATAAATGTTTAGTTAGGAGGGCTGTTTAAAAATACATCATCTTGAATGGTAAGACAGAGAAGTGACAAACTGTGGGAAGCAGGTCCAATTCACGGCAATACCTCCCCACAATCTAGCTGTGGCCAAAAGTTGAGAATAACTCAAACTTTGGTTTTCACAAAGTTCGCTGCCTCAGTCTTTATGGTGGCAATTTGTATTAATTCTAGATTGTGAAGAGTGATTAGATGAATTGTAAGTGCATTGCTGCTTGTAAGATAGCACTCCAATCAACCATTTATCAAATCACCAAGAATTTCATGAAGAGTGGTTAATTACTGTGAAGAAGGCTTCAGGATGCCCAAGAATATCAAGCATTCGTCAGGACTGTCCACTAAAGACGATGCAGCTATGAGATCAGATCATCACCAGTGCAGAGCTTGCCCAGGAACGGCAGAGGGCAGGTGTGAGTGCATCTGAACGCACAGTGAGAAAGGCTTTTTGGATTATTAAAGGCTTGGTGTCGAGATGGGCAGCAAAGAAGATAATAATTTAAGAATATATAAGATAAAACTTTAGTTGTCACATGTGGGCAGCTGTGGCTGAGTGGTTGGAGCAGTCGTCCTCCAATGCAAGAGTTGGGGGTTCGAATCCACCAGCAGTCACATATCTAAGTGTTCCTGGGCAAGACACTGAACCCCTCATAGCCTCTGATGTGTGTCCCATCGGTGTATGAATGTGATAAAGCTCTGATTAGTCTCTTTAGAATGATTTGTTCAATTAGCTTTGTATAGATCTAGTATAGAGCTGTATGAATGGGTAAATGAGGACACAGATTATAGTGTAAAGAGCTTTGAGTATCTTGAAATAAGATAGAAAGGCGCTATATAAGTACGGTCCATTTACCATTTACATACACAGTCATACATACTGTATACTATGCAGTGAAATTTCTTGTACCTGCATCCAAAGATCAGCATATAAGTAAGGACACACAAGAAATTAAAGGAAAATTAATAAATAAAGAACAATACCACACACACTCAAACCGGAAATAAAATATACAAGATGAAGAAATACTGCAATGCAAATCCGGATTCATTACTTCTGTTTTTTCTTTCTTTCTTAATGCTCAGAGTTATGCAGGTGGATAATCTGAGGGAAGAAGCTCCTCCTCCTTTCTGTGTTTGCTCTCATGCAGTGAAACCTTCAGCCTGATGGCAGCAGAGAGAGGAGTGAATGTCCGGGGTGGTTGGGTTGTTTGAGGATATTCTCAGTGATCAACATGCACCTTTTATAAGAAACGTCCTGAGGGTCTTCTGTGAGACGTCTGAGGTGGAAGAGATGCTGTCTGGCATTCTTGACGGTTGTTCTACATGCAGCTCGCCACGGAAATATCCCTATTCCACCAGTATTTTTTAGCTGATTCAAGGCTGATTTGGGACCTTTTTTGTCCTCTGGTGAACTTGATGTTGTTATCGACCTAGTTAATGTGTCTGGTGAACACTTCTGTTTCCTCGGCCCAGGTATCATCCACATATCGGAACTAATGGCTTGGCGTTGTTCCCTCAAAGGAGTTTAGGGCTCTCTGTTCAAAACACCCATACACAAACAGAGTGGTGTAGTGTATGTGGTCCAGTGCAGTGAGGACTGTCCAGACCTCTACATTGGAGAAACTAAACAGCCTCTTCACAGACGCATGGCTCAACACAGGAGAGCCAGCTCTTCAGGACAAGACTCAGCTGTTCACCTCCACAGACGGCATATTTCTATCAACATGGCGGCGGACACAGTGCTTTCTTAACTACGCCTGATGGAATATATTTTTAATCTTGTAGTTAATCTACGTCAGAATCCAGGTGCTGTGACCAACATCTGTGTTGGAAGAGACACCAGTCCTCTGGATGCATGTAAACACAAAATTTGTCTGTGTCAACGAGGATCTTTTCCTCTAATTAACATACAAAGAAACCTATGTTTCCCCCACCGTGTCCGTGTAAAAAGGGCCTAAGACTGATCACAGCCAGTTTTCACACCTGATGGGAACAGAGGGGCCTCATCTGTGAATTATGCCCCTTTTGCACTGCCCCTAATCAGCCCCAACTCTGCACACCCCTGCTCAGCCTGGCTCAGCTCAGCCTGGATTTGCACCTGCACTTTAGGACAGATTCCAGAGGCATGTCCAGAATCCGTCCTGCTAATAAGAGTTCTGCGATGAGTTACTCAAAGCAGTCTGCTCCTCAGATAAATAATATTCAATTATTATTTTTATATATGAATATTTCTGTCAGTGCCCTGAGACGACTTCTGTTGTGACTGGGCGCTGTATAAATAAACTGAACTGAATTAAATCTGATGAAACAGATTCTACAAAAACATTTATATTTAAATCTAAAAAAGTTCATTCTGGTCCTCTGGACGTTCAAAAAACAAAACAAATCAACAAATGTAGAAATGTTTCTTCTTTCGGATGAAAGACGAAACATTTCTACATTTTTGTTTTTGTTTGTTTGTTTGTTTTTGAACGTCCAGAGGACCAGACTGAACTTTTTTTAGATTTTTCTACCTGGGTTATTGAGCATGCATCAAGATATCTATTTTTAAAATTTTATATTTTTCTTCATCATTTGATGTATTTGCACTCATTGTGGTTTTGTTTCTTGTATACAGATTATTTTTCTTGTATACACATTATTTTTAGCTTTGAATTAAAGTTCAGCTTTGATTTAAAGCTTTAATTTAAAGTGTCATGCTTGTTTTGTGATTTGTACATCTGTGGGTTAGAATAAAGTTGAACCAAAGGCTGTGTCTCTTCTTTGAACATGTTGGAGGGAAATATTCCTGAGAGATTCAATAATTGTCTTTTTATGATTTTTCAGTTGAATTAACTTTAATTAACAGATTATTTAATAAAGTCAAAGGGAAAACAGGATTTCACAATAAATCCGGCACCGTTAATTTATTTTTAATCTTCACTGATAAAAAAAATTGTATGATTTTTTTTTTTTAATGATTTTTACAGAAACCTTTTTACTTTGGGCATTTGTTATGATGCGTAACCATGGCGACAAGGGGTTTTTTAACAACCAGGAGCAGCTGATTAACATCTCAAAAGTTCAAATACATCAGCTACAGCCCCAAATGAGTTGAAAAAGAGGCCCCTTGGTTGAATTTACATCATCCTGGCGGCTGTGCTCAAGTACCTGACCACCAAGATCATGGAGCTGGTGGGAAACTCAGCTGTTGACAACGGGAGGACCGGGATCATCCCCCGGCACTGTAAGCTGTCTATTCGTGGTGATGAGAAGCTCGGCAGGCTGCTGGGAGGAGTGACCATTGCTCATGGAGGAATTCTACCCAGCAGTCGGGCAGTCCTGCTACCCAGGAGGACCGAGAGGCCCGCCAGATTTGACAGCAAGCTGGATCCAGCTGGATGGCTCAGTATCTGTGTCCAGATTCTTTGAATTTGTTGCAGGAGATCCTTCCTGCCCACAGCTCAGCATCTATAACAACTCTTGAATGAAACCAAGATGATGAGCTACGACAACACTTAATTTCCCTCTGGGATCAATAAAGTATTTTTGAATTGAATTGAATGAGGAGCGAAATGTCTTTTGTTACAAATAAAGTCCAGTTGTTTTTGTATTGAACATTTTTTAACAATAAAAGTAGACACAATGAGTGCAAATACATCAAACGATGAAGAAAAATATAAAATTTTAAATATAAATGTTTTTGTAGAATCTGGTTCATCAGATTTAATTCAGTTCAGTTTATTTACATAGCGCCAAGTCACAACAGAAGTAGTCTCAGGGAACTGAACAGAAATATTCATATATAAATAAGTTAACAGAAGCATTTACAATCAGAACCAGAGTAAGCTGTATTATCATTTCACTAAGATGCAATGAGAACATGTAAGTACAGTCGTCCGAAAGATGGACGTTGTGCACGAAGCTGCTGCTAATTAGCGCAGCTTTCTTATTCTTCTTCAGAATAATATTTTTGCTTAAATGAGAAAAGGGAAGAAAACATGAGGAGAGATGGTATTAAAAAAAGATCTCTCACGCCTTGTCCTAGACAGGGCACGATTTGAGGCATCAAAAAACCTACCACAGCAAAGCAACATAAATAGACGTGATACATACAGTATACATATAAGCCGGTGAAGACGTTGAATTTTAAGGGAAGGTCGTAGCATAGTCCAGAGCCCCGCCTCTCAGCCATTGTCCAGATGAGGTGTTATTTATCATCAGCTCGTTTGAGGATCCATCACATGTCCACGGCCTTGGGGAAGGGAGGGGTGAGGAGACAGACAAAGGGTCTTTTGTTTTTCCTAAACAAGCCAGGAGGAGTTGAGATAAGTCTGCCATCAAGGCCACAGTTTGGGTCAGGCAGAACTCGTAAATTGCCGTTTCTGCCTTTTAAAGTCTCGCTGGTATAATCCTCTGATGAGAATTCCAAACAGCCGAAGTGATTGCTTACGCCAAAAGTTGAGCTCACAGCTCCTCCAAGATTATTCCCACCATTTATGGTTGTTGCCAGAAAGTTCACAGTCCTGATAACAGCCTACTCCAACTCTGACACATCTCCACATAATTCAGTCTGAGTGTTGCCATGCTTTGACACATCCACACAAAAGTGTAGACAATCCTGATTTCACCAACCCAAACTGCAGAATCTAATTGTCATCATGAATCCAATTTGTTTCCGTCAAAGTAAGAGGGTCCTCCTTACCTAGGGTTGGGCATCGAGGATCGAGAATCGTTTGGAACTGGGACTAACTGTCCAGTTTTCCCGGACTCATTCGAAAAATTTATTTTCGATTCCTATTTTCAATGCCCAGTCCTCTAACTGGAAGTTGAAACCGCCCACCAAAAACAAACGAAGAAGAATCTGCCGGAAGTGTACATGGAGAGTGAGTAGTCGAGGTTGAAAGCATGGCTTAACTTTAATAAAATGACCAGTCAGCTCAGTGCAACACATGCAATAATTTTATATTGTGCAAAGAGGAGGGTGTAGAAGTAAAATAGTGGCACGTTTTTGACGCACTCCGCCGAACTATTTTCACTGCCTCCTTTTCCGGCTCCATCAGGTAAATAAAACTATAAACTACGTCTCATACCAACATTAAGGCAGCTAACAAGTTATACTCGACTTAAAGCGGTAGGCCAACTCAAATGCAAACACCCTGCTAACGTTAGCGCTTGTATTTTTTCTTAGACAAATGACCTGAAATGGCTAATAATGTTAGCCAGGCTCCTCGATGTGCTCCTCGGTTCACCATTGCGACCAAGGGAAATACGTTGGTGCAACTGAATGAAGAGTGCCACAGAACGTTTACAGCATATATTGTGAAAAGGTAGCATCCTTTTTCAGATGTGGAATCATCAACATTTAGGTTAGTTAGGCAGTAACAATAGAGCTAAGCTAATTAATAGTCCATCCTAAGCTAATGTTACAGTAACAGTGACATTACATCTTTGTTTATATGTTTGCAGGGACATGGTGAAAACCATCAACCCAAGTACACACCACCTCCCATGGATCACTTGTCAAATAAGTTAATCCCATCTTGTTATAAGGTGGAGAAAAGCTGCTCTGTGCTTTAAACAGAAGATGGATGACGGTGGCTGGGAGCAGATCCAGATAAAGCTGATTGAGCAGGTGAAATATCATTCACAACTGTCCTTTTCTGCTATTAAAATCTGAAATCTAAATACTAGTACTGTTCTTTGTAGTCAACAGAGGAAGACTGTGAAGATGATGGGATCACCATACAGTCTGAGGAAAAGCCTGAGAGTGAGGGAGTGGAGGATGAGAGTGTAAGCGTATGATAGCTGAAATTATATAGATTCTCAATTTTAATAATGATCATGCCTTTAATAATCCCTTTTTAGTGATAATACTGATTAACCTGTTGTTTGTTTAGGAACCTCCTCCCTGCAATCTGTCCAGAAAGTCTCCACTGGAGGAGCTTTTTGCTGAGGAAGAGGCACAACGTAATGTCCCAGCTCCATGTCCATGAAGAAACAAGTGGCGAGAGGGCTGCAGATGTACCAGGACAGTCCACAAGCCATTCTGTCTGAGGACCTGCTGCTGGTGGTGGAACCAACACAAGACTTATCCTTTGCTGTCTGATCTTGTATTCTCATATTAATGTGTTCACACTTCTTCCAAACCAGCCACTAGGGAACACAAGCCAGTGTATCTCTTGTGCCGGTCCCAAGCCCGGGTAAATGGGGAGGGTTGTGTCAGGAAGGGCATCCGATGTAAAACTCTTTTGCCAAAACTATAATGTGAGTTAACAACAAAGTCCATGCTCAAAAATCCAGGTATACAATCCAACATTTTTCAGTCAGGTCATCTGGACAGTTCAGTTTCAACCAGTTTGACACGACTGTCAACAAGGAAGAGGGCCGACAATGGAGGAGGGGGCGTGACAAAGAGACCATCTTAGCACCAACATAACTGGTTTGTTCCAATTTGGAGTAAGCTGTTGGGGGAAGAATCAGTTTTTTGTTGTGTGTTTCCTTGACTGATGAAGCCTTTCGAATCAAAGGTGAAATGTTTCAGCACAAAAAAAGAAACTGTCCAGATGACCTGACTGAAAAATGTTTGGTATAATGCAAGTTCATCAAAGCGAAATCATACCGGATAAGTCGAGGCCCGGGTTAACAATGACTGCCACTGGTGCTGTTGACAAACAGGATGCCGGCAGAAATTGTGCTACTGTTAGTCGAAGACCACGAGGAGGGAAACGTGCCAGGAGACAGAGGGAGAAGAGGAAAGTGAAGAATGTAGGACTGAGGGTTGCAACTCTAAATGTGGGGAAAATGACAGGCAAAGGTAGAGAACTGGCTGACATGATGCAGAGAAGAAAGGTAGATGTTTTATGTGTCCAAGATACCAAGTGGAAGGGCAGCAAGACTTGCAACATTGGAGCAGGGTTCAAACAGTTTTACCATGGTGTGGATAGACAGGGGAATGGAGTAGGGGTGGTCCTGAAGGAGAACTTGGCAAAGAATGTAGTAGAGGTGAAGACAGTGTCAGATAGGGTGATGTGCCTGAAGGTAGAAGTAGAAGGTCTGATGCTAAATATCGTCAGTGGTTATGCTCCACAGGTTGGACGTGATGGGGAGGAGAAAGATATATTTTGGAAAGATCTGGATGAAGTGACAGAGAGTATTCCTAGGGAGGAAAGAGTGGTGATCGTAGCAGACCTGAATGGACATGTTGGTGAAGGAAACAGAGGGGATGAGGAAGTGATGGGTAGGTTTGGTGTCAAGGAAAGAAACCAGAAAGGACAGATGGAGGTGGATTTTGCCAAGAGAATGGAAATGGCTATAGTCAATACCTATTTCTAAAAAAGGGAGGAACATAGTGACCTATAAGAGTGGAGGAAGGCGTATGCAGGTCGACTACATTCTGTGTAGAAGAGGAAACCTGAGGGGGATTGGAGACTGTAAGGTTGTGGCATGGGAGAGTGTGGCCAGACAGCATCGGATGGTTGTGTGTAGAATGCCTGTTGTTGTGAAGAAGAGAAAAAGAGCAAAATCAGTGAAGAAGACCAAAGATGAAGAAGGAAGAATGTTGTGAGAAATTCAGAGAGGAGCTGTTAAAGGCTCTGGGTGGTAAGAAGAGCTTCCAAATGACTGGACTACTACAGCAACAGTAATTAGAGAGACAGGAAGGAAGGTACTTGGTGTGTTATCTGGACAGAGAATGGATGATAATGAAACCTGGTTTTCGAATAGTGAAGTGCAGGCCGCCATTCAAAGAAAGAAATTAGCCAAGAAGAAATATGACAGTGAGAGGACTGAAGAGAGGAGACAGGAATATAAGGAGATCAGAATCTGAATCAGTTTATTATTGCCATGTCAATGAACGAGGTGGACAAACTAGGAATTTGCTTCGACATAAGGTGTGAATAGTAATAAAGTAAAAATGAAAACATAACATAAACATGTGTACACCCATACAATAGAAAACAATAAAAAAAAGCTTAGAAAACAGTACATATGGAGTATTCAATTACAAAACAGATGTAATGTGACCAAAGCAGAAATTATGAGGTAGCATTATGAGTGTTCAGGAGTCCAACAGCAGAGGGGAAGAAACTGTTCTTATGGCGGGAGGTTCTGGTCCATATGGACCGAAGCCTCCTGCCAGAGGGGAGTGGTTTGAACAGACCGTGTGCTGGGTGAGCAGGGTCAGCTGTGATCCGACCTGCTCGCCTCACAGTCCTAGAGACGTACAGGTCGTGGAGGGATGGAAGGCTGCAGCCGATCACCTTCTCAGCAGAGCGCACAACGCGCTGCAGTCTGAGTCTGTCCCTGGCAGTGGCCCCGGCGTACCACACCGTGATGGAGGAGCTGAGGATGGACTCGATAATGGCCGTGTAGAACTGCACCATCAGTTTGGCCGGCAGCTTGGCCTTCTTCAGCTATCGCAGGAAGTACAGTCTCTGCTGGGCCTTTTTGATGAGGGAGCTGATGGTCGGCTCCCACTTGAGGTCCTGGGTGATGGTGGTGCCGAGGAACCGATAAGAGTTTGCAGTGGTGATGGGGGTATCATTACAGGTGAGGGGG
>NC_056506.1:1038366-1043897 GCF_014905685.2 Nematolebias whitei | reverse complement strand
GAGTGTCCGAGACAGCTCTCCCCAGCCGCATGCACTGACTCCGGTCTGTCAGGAAGTCTGTGATCCACCTGCAGGTGGAGTCAGGTACATGGAGCAGGGAGAGCTTGTCTTGGAGCAAAGCAGGGAGGATGGTGTTAAATGCGGAGCAGAAGTCCACGAACAGGATCCTGGCGTAGGTTCCTGGGGAGTCCAGGTGTTGCAGGATGAAGTGAAGAACCAGGTTTATTGTATCATCTACAGACCTGTTGGCCCTGTAGGCAAACTGCAGGGGGTCCAGGAGGGGGTTGGTGATGGACTTGAGGTGAGATGAAATCAAGGGTTCAAAGGTTTTCATGACTACAGACGTGAGAGCTACAGGTCTGTAATCATTTGGTCCTGTGACACGTGGCTTCTTGGGGACAGGGACGATGATGGAGGACTTGAAACAGGCTGGGACGTGGCATGACTCCAGAGAAGAGTTGAAGATCCCTGTGAAGACCGAAGCCAACTCTCCAGCACAATGTCTCAGCGTGGAGGGTGACACAAGGTCTGGGCCTGCAGCCTTATGTGTATTCAGCCTTTTAAAAAGCCTCCTTACTTCATCCTCTTGTACAGAGATAGCAGGGGGTTGACAAGGGCAGTCTGAAGTCGTTAAACCAGTTGAGCTGGGGTTGGTGTGGAGGATGGAGGAATGTGAGTCCATGACTTCAAAGCGTGAATAGAAGTCGTTCAGATCGTTTGCCAGTTTGAGATTGTCTGTAGAATGAGGTGCTCTGGGCTTGTAGTTAGTTATCTCTTTCAGCCCCCTCCAGACAGAGGCAGAGTTGTTTGCAGAGAACTCTTGTTCCAGCCGTGTGGTGTACCTGGATTTAGCCTTCGACACCTCTCTGCTAAATTCATACTTCGCACGTCTGTAGTTGTCTCTGTCCCCCTCTCTGAAAGCAGCCTCCTTCTGCTGACGAAGCTGTCAGTTTGGATGTGAACCAGGGTTTATCATTATTGAAAATGACTCTGGAGCGTGATGGGATGATGCTGTCCTCACAGAAATGTATATATGACGTCACAGTGTTTGTGTATTGGTCTAGACTGTCTGTAGAAGCCCTGAACAGGTCCCAGTCTGTGGTGTCCAAACACGTGCGTAGCTCCTCCACAGCTTCACTGGTCCACTTTTTGGATGTCCTCACCACAGGTTTTGAGAGCTTTAGTCTCTTGTCTGTATGCAGGTATGAGGTGAATCATCTCATGAGCTGAGAGACCCAGGGCAGCACAAGGCATAGCACGATAAGCACCACTCACTGTGGTGTAACAGTGATTCAGCGTGTTTCCTTCTCTGGTCGGGCATTTAATAAACTGTTTATATTTAGGTAGTTCATGTCTGAGGTTTGCTTTGTTAAAATCTCCAAGGATTATAACAAGGGAGTCCGGAAAAGTCTGCTCTACACTCGTAATCTGGTCCGCGAGCGCGCGCTCAGCCTCGTGCACGTCCGTGCATGGTGGGATGTAAACAACGGCCAGAATGAATGAAGTGAACTCACGTGGAGAGTAAAACGGTTTGCAGTTTATGAAGAGATATTCCAGAGAAGGAGAGCAGTGCTGGGAGATCACGGTCACGTCGGAGCACCAGGCGTTGTTGATAAAAAAAACTGACTGCTCCGCCTTTCTTCTTTCCTCTGGAAAGTTACTGCTGTCTGTCAGCGCGGAGGAGCTGGAATCCCTCTAGATCAAGTGCGGAGTCCGGGGTCTGCTCGTTGAGCCATGTCTCCGTGAAGCATAGCACACAGGAGGAAGAAAAATCGCTGTTCCTTCTCATCAGTAGCGCTATCTCGTCCATTTTGTTGTAGAGGGAACGGACGTTGGAGAGGAATATCCCAGGTAAAGGCGTGCGTGTACCGCGCCTCCGGAGACGCACGAGCGCTCCGGCTTTTCTGCCCCTCCTGCGAAGTCTCAATCTTTTGGCCAAAAAGTGCACAAGTTCTGCAGCAGGCACTAAAAAAACGGGAGTAATGTCCTCATGGGTTGTGATTCTGAAGTTTAGTAGCTACTCGCGAGTGTAGGAGCAAGCAGACACATGATTAACACCCAAAAACAGAAAAAACGGAGCGCACCAGAATGCCAGGGCGACCGTACATGGCGCCATCTTGGATCGGGTCTGATGGACGTAAATGGGACCAAGATGGGACGTAAAGCAAAGAGGGAAGTAGCTACGGCAAAGCAGAGTGCGTACAATGAGTTGTATGGGAGACTGGACACTAACGAGGGCGAGAAGGACTTGTGCTGATTGGCAAGACAAAGGGATCAGGCTGAAAAGTATGTGCAGCAGATTAGGCTTATTAAAGATAGGAATGGCAATGTTCTATCAAGTGAGGAGAGTGTGACAGGAAGATGGAAGGAGTACTTTGAGGAGTTATTGAATGAAGAGAATGAAAGAGAAAACAGAGTAGAGGTCATAGAAACTGTGAACCAGGAAGTGGGAAAGATTAGTGAGGGTGAAGTCCAGAAAGCTCTGAAAAGAATGAAAAAGGGGAAGGCAGTAGGACCTGGTTTGGAAATGTCTTGGAGAGACAGCAGTGAGATTTTTGACTCAAATATTCAATGGCAAATATGAGGGTGAGAAAATGCCTGAGGAATGGAGAAGAAGTGTGCTGGTGCCCATTTTTAAAAACAAGGGTGATGTACAGAGTTGTGGAAGCAAGACTTAGACGAGAGGTGACTATCTGTGAGCAACAGTATGGTTTCATGCCAAGAAAGAGCACCACAGATGCCATCTTTGCTTTGAGAATGTTGATGGAGAAGTACAGAGAGGATCAGAAAGAACTCCATTGTGTATTTGTAGATTTAGAAAAAGCATATGACAGTGTGTGCTGGTGAAGATTCTAAGTCATCCAGGACATGATGAATTTAAAAAGCGTTCAATACAAAAGAACTGGACGTTATTTGTAACAGAAGACGTTTCGCTCCTCATCCAAGGAGCTTTCTCAATTCAATGACCAGTGAGTGAGAGATTCAGGAAGCAGTCTTCCAGCTGGATGACAGGCTCTTTTTTCGAGTGGACTGCTGCAGCGAGCTAACGGGGAAATCATGGGGAGGCGGAGTATGCATTTACGTGAGTAAAAGTTGGTGCATGAACTGTACTATTGTAAATAGCTCGTGCTCGAAGGCTTTGGAGCAAATAACAGTGAAATGTCGGCCACATTATCTACCCCGCGAGTTCACAGTGACTTTAATCACGGTCGTTTACATTCCTCTGGACGCTAATGCTAATGAATTACAGCAGGAGCTAAATGATATCATCAGCTCGCTGCAGAACAAACACCCCAAAGCTCTTTACGTTGTAGCCATAGACTTTAATCACGTGAATCTAAAGGACTGTCTCCCAAGCTTTTATCAACATGTGGCAATTCCAACACATGGCGACAAGACGCTGGACCGTGTTTACACAAACGTAAAAGATACATACAAAGCCGAACCCCGCCCCCACCTAGGACTATCAGACGACATCCCAATCTTCCTGGCTCCTGGTTACATACGCCCGCTGAGACGCTCCAGACCGGTACAAAAGAAAGTTAAATGTTGGATCCAGGACAGTGGCTCCATACTGAGAGATTGTTTTGACCGAACAGACTGGTAGGTTTTCAGAGAAGCTGCTGTAAATGGAGGATCGCTTGATCTTGACCAATGCACATCCTCAGTTCAGGGTTACATTAGTACATGTACTGAAACCGTCTCCACTATCAAAAATGTTAAAAGCTACCCAAACAGAAAACCTTGGTTGAATGCAAAGGTGCGCACCCTGCTGGAAGCCAGGAACACTGCCTTCAGGTCTGGAAACTCAGAGGAGCTGAGTAGGACAAGAAAAGAGCTTGTTGCTGGTATTAAAAAGGCCAAGGCCAAGGCCACATATGCACAGAGGATCGAGGGTCAATTCATCTCACAAGACCATCGGAGCATGTGGAGGGGCATTAAGTGCATAACAGATTATAAAGGAAGAAATGAACAATTCCCCAAAGACCCATCTCTGCCTGATGCCCTCAACAAGTTCTATGCACGCTTTGAAGACACAAACAGACCACCCAGCACCAGACTCACCTCACCACCGGATGAAGAGCATCTCAGCGTGACCTCGGCTGAAGTAAGGAATACTTTCAGGAGGATTAATCTGCACAAAGCAACTGGCCCAGACAACATCCCCAGAAAAGTGTTGAATGTGCCTATCAGCTCTGCGAGGTGCTGGCAGACATCTTTAACACCTCACTTACCCTGGAGACAGTTCCCACCTGCCTGAAGACTGCCACTATCATCCCAGTCACAAAAAGCTCTACAGTGACTGGTCTGAATGACTATCGGCCAGTGGCCCTCACCCCGATAGTTGCTAAATGCTTCGAAAAACTGGTCATGACCCACATCAAAACAACCATCAACATCAACGAGGACCCTCATCAGTATGCATACCGTGAGAACCGATCAACAGAGGATGCCATCTCCTCTGTGGTCCACACTGCTCTCAACCACCTGGAGCAGAACAACTATTACGTCCATATGCTCTTTGTGGACTTCACATCCGCCTTCAACACCATGATCCCCCAAACCCTGATAGACAAACTATCCACATTAGGACTAAGCCCCTCCATTTGCAACTGGGTACTAGACTTCTTAACAAACAGACCACAGTTAGTGAGGATCCACAACTTCTCCTCCTCTCCTCCACCATAACCCTCAGCACTGGCTCTCCTCAGGGATGTGTGTTGAGCCCTCTCCTGTTTACTCTGCTCACGTATGATTGGGCAGCTACCCATCCAGGCTGTCACATTGTAAAGTTTGCAGATGATACAGCGGTGGTGGGATGCATCACAAACAATGATGAGTCCAGCTACAGGCATGAGGTAGAACATCTGGAGAGCTGGTGCAAAGAGAATAACTTTCACATCAATGTGAAGAAGACAAAGGAGATGATTGTGGAGTTCAGAAGGAACAAAAACATCTACACCCCCCTGAACATAAGAGGATCTGCGGTGGAAGTGGTCTCCAGCTACAAGTACTTGGATGTACACATTGAGCCAGTCAACCTCAGCTGGAGCAACAACACCACCAGCCTGATCAAGAAAGCTCATCAGAAACTCTACTTCCTCAGGCGGCTGAGATGAACTGGTCTGGGAAGCTCAGTCCTCACCTCCTTCTACAGGTGTGCAGTGGAGAGCATCCTGTGCTCCAGCATCAACGTGTGGCATGGAGGCTGCACAGCTGCAGAAAGAAAAGCTTTGCAGAGAGTGGTGAAGGCTGCACAGAAGACTGTCGGAGTCAGCCTCCCCACCATCACAGATATCTACACCTCCAGATGCAGGAAGAGGGCTACCTGCATCATGAAGGGCCTCACTCACCCAGCACACACACTTTTTGCCCCACCCCTCTCAGGAAGGAATCAAGTCAAGTCAACTTTATTTCTAGAGCACATTTAAACAGAACCTGTTATCAAAGTGCTTAACAACAACAACAATCAATAAGTAAATTAAAGCAAAAAAAATTCATATATATATATATATATATATATATATATA
>NC_056506.1:1025550-1038266 GCF_014905685.2 Nematolebias whitei | reverse complement strand
AAGTGTACCTGTGTCCCTCGAATTGGACCAGAACAGAACCGAGGTGGATGTGGGGGAATTCGTCTTCAACAGAGCCGGTCTCAGCTTCAGTGAGCAGCCCATTACTTTTACCGAAGGACGATCCACCTCCGTGGAGTCGTTGTGTTCACCTGGAGGAGACGCACCGGTGCTTTGAAGCGCCGCCGGATCGGAGCAGAACCGCGCCGCCGGACTGGGCCGCCGGATTTGAGCCGCCGGATTTGAGCAGAACCGCGCCGCCGGACTGGGCCGCCGGACTGGGCCGTCGGACCGGAGCAGAACTGGGCCAGGGATATCTTCAGCCTCTTCGTCTCTCGTGCTTGGAGCGCCGGAGCCGAACTGGAGCAGAACCGGACCGGACCAGTTGCCGACTTCAGCCTCAGCCTCAGCCAGGTCAGTCTCGCTTTTCACCGGGGGTGCCCCGTGCTGTCGGGTGCTGAGAAGGGGAGGAGCAGCGTGGAGGAGCAGGGCTGCGTGGTGCTCGAGAGAAGTTCGAGTTTGTATCGGAGCTGCTGCAGGCCTCCATCCAAACTCACCTGGATAATAATTAATTTTATTCCGGATCACGCTGTTGACCCCTGTTGACCTGAAACGAGCTTGGATCATGCCTTTCACTTCAGGAGGATTTTCTGGCAGCTCGATCTGCTATTTGCTGCGAATTATCTGTTTCTGTTTCGGCCTGTTGATTCTGGACCCAGCTTCTGTTTCCCATGGGAGCATCCATCCTTCCATCCATCCATCCATCTTCACTGGGGGGCCGGAGCCCCCCTCAGCCCAACTCAAACTGCAGTTGGGCCAACTCGTCGGGTTTGTTTACCCATTTGAACTGTGACGTTTTATGGTCTGAAACTTTTCTGCATCAATCATATTACTGTGACAATTTTCAGTTCTCAGATTATCTGGAGTCACTGAATCTTGTTAATACACCTGAATCTGTCCGTCACTGCAACTTTCACTGTTTTTGGGTTCTGAATGATCACGTCTTCATTAATGTTTCTCATGGTTTGATTATGGGGGCTAATTGTCACACTGTTAACTCCTGTAATTACACATCAGTCACAAAAAACTCAAGAAAATGTCTGATAATAATGTTGTTACTGCTCTCAGGGATTCAGCCCAACCCTGAACCCCCCCCCCCCTAATTACAGCACACCAAATGACTTTAAAAACGTCTCTGGGCTTCATTTTCTGCATGTAAACGCTCGTAGCCTTCTGAAAAACTGGATGCTTTGAAAATCCTGGTCAGTTCTTCTGGGGCAGATGTTATCTTTATTTCTGAATCCTGGCTCAACAAATCTGTAATGAATAATGACATGGCAATCAATAGATTTTACATCTACCGCTGTGATCGTCAAAAAAGGGGGGGTGGAGTCATTATTTACATTAGAGATTCTCTGGTTTCTAGTCTTGTGTCTTCCAAAATAATTCCAAACCAGTTTGAAGCCTTATCTGTAAATATCACCTTGAATGGAGGCCAGATTTTAACTGTAGTCTGCTGCTACCGCCCCCCCACAGCATCACCTGAGGCATTAACTGCCATGATGAAATTTCTTGGTAATTTAAAATTCAAAGAGGTCTTTTTGGCTGGAGATCTCAACATTGATTGGTGTAAGTCGACCCCCCTCTGTGACAAATTCAAGGAATGTTGCTTGTCTCTTAATTTAACCCAACTGATCAATTCTCCCACTAGATTAAATAAAAACCATCCTGAAAATTCCTCCATCTTAGACCTGTTTCTAACTAATATGCCTCACAAATTCCCTGGTACAGGTGTATTCGCTGATCTTTTGAGCGATCATTGTGTGACAGCTGCTTTGAGAGATATTAAACTTCCACCTTCTAAGCCCAGATTAATTCAAAAAAGGGATTTGAAACGTTTTTGTGAACAGTCATTCCTCTGGGATCTGTCTCACTTTGACTGGCATCGTATTCTGTTAACTGATGACGTGAACTCTGCTTGGAACTATTTTCATAATAATTTCATTTATTTTCTGAACATACATGCTCCTTTTCGTCAGTTCAGAATAAAGGGACGAGACAGCCCCTGGTTTACTCCAGAGCTAGCTGACCTCCTGCACAGGAGAGATCATCTTTGGGCCGCAGCGAGAAAATCTGACTCAGACACTGATTGGTTGAGTTTTTGACAGATGAGGAATAAATGTACAACTGCTGTCAAAGCAGCAAAACGCAATTATTTCTTATCTCAGACCTCCAAAAATCTAAATGACCTTAACAGATTCTGGAAAACCATCAAATCTCTCTCAGGCACCCCCCAATCATCTGACCTCCCATCACAACTTCTCGTTAACTCTGTTCCTGTGTCAAATAAGCACGAGATCCTGAACTGTTTCAACAAACATTTTGTTGCTTCTGGTTCTTTATTTGACACAGTTACTAATGGAAGATCAGCCACTTCACTTAATAATCAAACTTCTACAAATCAAATCCCTCCTACAAGTCAATCCTCAGTTAAACACAGCTTCTATTTTTCTCCATGCTCAGTCAGTGAGGTCAATAAACTGTTAAAAGATCTTGATCCTAAAAAATCTGCAGGACCAGATGAACTTCCACCTTATTTCTTAAGGCTGGCTGCTCATATCATCACAGTCCCTGTGACCCACATCTTCAATCTCTCCATAAGACAAAACTCCATCCCAGACACTTGGAAAACAGCCTTTGTTCTTCCTTTGCTGAAGGGAGGTGACCCCACCTCACTGAACAACTATCGACCAATCTCTAAACTCTGCATTTTAGCCAAGGTTCTAGAAAAACTGATAAACTCTCAAATCAAAAATTACCTGGACTCATTTAACATCTTACCTCCACATCAATCTGGTTTCAGGAAACAACACAGCACAACCACTGCTTCACTGAAGGTTCTTAATGATGTTGTTGAAGCACTGGATGCTAAGGATTATTGTGCTGCATTTTTCTTAGACCTGTCTAAAGCTTTTGACACTGTGGATCATAACATCTTGTGTCATAAACTCTCAGAAATTGGTTTCTCAGAACACACCATTGGTTGGTTCTCTAACTATCTTTCAGACCGGAGGCAATGTGTTCAACATAATGGTACTTCCTCCAGTTATTTAACAGTCAACAATGGTGTACCACAAGGCTCAGTCTTAGGACCCACCCTCTTTACAATCTACATACATAATGTAGGTAAAAACATCCCTAATGCATCCATACATTTCTATGCTGATGACACAGTTGTTTATTGTCGAGCTAAAACTGTTGCTAAGACTTTCCAGCTTTTGAAACCTGCATTCAACATCATCCAGACTGATTTGTTCCGCCTCAAATTTGTCCTAAATGCCGACAAAACCAAAGGGATGCTTTTTTCAAATAGGAAGTTGGTCCCAGCAGTTCTTCCTCCGATTTTATCCTCAAATGGTGTCCCCATTGAGTTTGTTGATTCCTATAAATATTTGGGTATCTTGGTCGACTCACATCTCTCTTTTAAGCTTCATGTGGAAAACTTGATAAAGAAACTGAAAGTTAAACTGGGTTTCTTTTTCAGAAACAAATCCTGTCTAACCCTGAATGCTAGAAAACGCCTTGTATCTGTGACTTTCCTTCCCTCAATTGATTATGGTGATATTATTTACATGAACGCTCCTACAAGAACCCTGCAGATGTTGGATGCTGTCTATCATGGTGCACTAAGATTCATAACTGGCTGTGATTATCGTACCCACCACTGCACCCTGTATTCACTGGTTAACTGGACATCATTAACTTCACGCAGACTCTCACTGGTATATTTTCATCTTTAAATCACTTCTTGGTCTTGTGCCTTCATACATCTCCTCCTACATGTCTTTGCGTGAGAGCAGCTACGGAGTGCACTCTCAAGACATTATTACCTGCAGTGTTCCCTCAATGAGGACTGAACTAGGCAAAAGGGCCTTCTCCTATTCCGCTCCTGTTTCCTGGAATATCTTACAAAAACATTTGAAGCTCTCGACCTTTGACCTCTCTAAGTGTCTTTAAGAATCTGTTGGACACCTGGCAGGGTCCAATGCTGACATGTTCCTGTTTTTAGTTTTCTACATTTGTCTTGGAATCTAGCTGTTTTTTGTTTTGTTACCTTTTCCTTTTAGCCATCCTATTTGTTTAAAAAAAAAAACACAAAAAAGCTGTAGTATGACTTTTTATAACTGTTTATTGTTGTTGCTGTTGTCCATTGTTGTCATCTTTCTTTGTTGAAATCAGGTCTCTCTTGTAAATGAGTCCTCGAGGCTCAATGGGATTTACCTGTATAAATAAAGGTTGATTGATTGATAAAAAACACTAGATCATTTTACACTGTATGAAATGCCTGAGAGAACAGATATGTTTTAAGCAGGGATTTGAAGTGAGGAAGGGCCTGCCTGATGTTGGGGGGCAGGTTGTTCCAGAGTTTGGGGCCCATGACTGAAAAAGCCCCATCTCCTCTGAGCTTCAGTCTTGTTTTTGGAACAGCCAAAAGCAGCTGATCAGATGATCTCAGGGCCCTAGAGGGAACGTAAGGTTACAGAAGCTCAGAGAGGTAAAGGGGTGCGAGGCCATTTAGGCATTTGAAGGTCAACAGAAGACCTTTAAAGACTGTCCTCGTACGAACAGGGAGCCAGTGAAGGGAGGACAGAACTGGTGTAATATGTTCAGACCTACGAGTTCCTGTTAAAAGCCGAGCAGCAGCATTCTGGAGGAGCTGAAGACGTGAGATGGAGGCCCGGCTGATCCCAGCATAGAGTGCATTGCAATAGTCCAATTGGGTTGTGACAAAGGCGTGGACTAGATTCTCAAGGTTGGGTCTGCACAATACTGGCTTGAGCTTAGCTACCTGTCTGAGTTAGAAGAAGCTTTTCTGCAGAACAGAGTTGATTTGTTTGTCAAACTTGAAGTCAGAGAATAAAACCGTCCCGAGATTTTTACCAGACTGCTTAAGATATGGCTGAAGAGAGTCCAGGTTGACAGGATCAGTGGTGGCAGTTGAGCTAGGGCTAAAAACAACAGCTTCAGTCTTGTCATTGTTAAAACTTAAGAAATTTGAAGCCATCCAGGCCTTAATGTCGTCCAGCCATTTTAACAGAGGGTGAATGGAGCAAACACTTGCTGGTTTCACAGGCAGGTAGATCTGGCAGTCATCAGCATAGCAATGGAATGAAAGACCATGTTTCCTCAGGATGGACCCCAGTGGGAGCAAGTAAAGTGAAAACAGAAGGGGTCTAAGGAACAAACCCTGTGGGACCCCACAAGAAAGAGGTAATGAGGCAGATATATTATTAACAATCTTGACACAGAAACTCCTGCCACTCGGGTATGAGCGGAAACATTCTAATGCAGCACCTGTGATCCCAACCCACTGTTCCAGCCATGATATAAGTATACTGTGGTCAACAGGATCAAAAGCAGCAGTAAGGTCCAGGAGCACAAGCACCACAAATTGACCAGAATCGTTTAATATAATATCGTTACAAACCCTTACTAATGCTGTTTCAGTGCTGTGGAGTTGCTTAAAACCAGACAGAAAAATCTCGAAGATTTTGTTCTCATTCAAAACTTGTTTAATTGAATGAAAACTATTTTCTACAGGATTTTGGACAGGAAGGGAAGTTTTGAGATTGGTCTGAAATTTGAGCAAGTCGAAGGGTCAAGTCCAGGTTTCTTAATTAACGGATGAACTACTGCATGTTTGAAAACATCGGAAACCACACTTGTCACAATACTACTATTTATAATAGTAAGAACAGAAGGTCCAATCGTGGGTAGAACTTGTTTGAAAAACGACGCAGGAATGGGGTCAGCGGGGGAACTGGAGGGTTTCATCTGACCAACGACTTTGTTTAGTCGGAGGTTGAGAAGCATTAAGCTTCATTAAGCATTAAGTGCATTAAGCATTAAGTGTAGAACCACTAGACTGAGGAACAGCTTCTACCCTGAGGCTGTTAGACTCATGAATCTCTAACTAGAAAAATCACTGTGAAAAATCACATCATGTTGCTGCTGATCTGTTTCATGTTGCTGCTGATCTGTTTCATGTTGCTACTGATCTGTTTCATGTTGCTGCTGATCTGTTTTAATGTTGATGTGTTCGTGCGTGCTCATCTGCTCACACAGACTCATGTTCATGTTTGTGCTGATGTTCAATGTTTTATGTTATGAGTGCTTAGTGTATATTTAGTTGATGTTTTTCTTAGTTCATAACTTAGATGTTATTACTGTTTTTCTTATACATTTTATTGTTGGATGTAACTGGGACCCTGTGCACATAATTTCACTCCACCACATGTACCACATAAGGTTCGCATGACAATAAAGAATCTCTGACTCTGACAAGGCTGAGTGAGATAAGACACACACACATATGTAGATTTGACAAGTCACACCTCCACACCTTAACAGTAGGGGGCTTCTTAAAGTCTTTGTTACTCTTAATTCACAGATGAGACCCCTCTGTTCCCATTAGAGGATGACATTTTTTCAGGAGTACCGCCGGTCATGTGATTTCGGCCGGATTCCGGCCGGATTCCGGCGGGACCGGAGTCAACCTCATTATAACTCACGTGACCGGGACGTGACCGGACTGAAAGCTAACGGGAGCAGACAGGAGCAGGAACCGACCAATAACCAAAAATGAAAATGAAACAAAAAAACAAAAAAAAACATGGGCGCAGCTATTTTGTAGTTTTCTTTCAGTAAGCCTTCACTTTAACACAAGTCAAAAGAACTACATTTCCCAGGAGTCAAGTGTTCGAGCTTAGCTTTTCACCAAGAGGGGGAGGAGCAGCGAGCGAAGCGGTACCGAGTCTGAAAATAGTTTTCAACGCAAGGTAAGAAGTAACTGTCTGTCTATTAAACTCACAGAACGGGCAGGAAAGTGTCAAATAACCCTGAACTTGATCATGCGAGTTGTGTTGGTGCTGTGCTGCTTTAAACTTTAGTCTCAGCTGTGAGGAGCTGCTTTGTTTACCGTCAGTAAATAAACTCAAACAGCACATTTTTCTCCACCTTGTCCCTTTTAATTTAAAAATGATGCTCTGCTTTGTTATGTGGGTTTTTAGGTTAAAATCTTCATTATCTGTCGCTGTTTGTAATGTAAAAAAACAACCGAACTCTTCCTGGTTAAAGTGCACGCATTCTCCGGTAAAAATATCCCAGTTTTTATATGAAAGGCTGGTTACATATAAATTATAATAACTTATTGTAGGGGGGACATATTGGTGCGAGGTCTGTGGGTCCTCCCGCTATAACTTTTTAAATAAAGTAGCTGCTATTTCCTGCATTCTGGTGTATTTTAACATGTTTTAAAACATCTATGTTTACCTACATAAGTAAATACTTGATTCAATAACTGTTTTATAAAGCATGGCACAAGAAGTAGCACTAAGCTTTTTGTTTGTCTTTAATTTTATTTTATTTTTCTACCTAACACAGGAAGCTGTTAGCTCTGGAAGCAAGCTGTTAAACAGCTTTGGACACAAAGACCCTTGTCACACACTTCAACAGAACAGGTAAGATACATAACATCTTGTAATCTCTGCCTGGTGAGGCTCATTAAATAATTATAAAATATGATAAGTGAAATAAAGAAAAATTGAGCTTCTGTAATTTATAATTGCAAAGGTCACATATTTTTTTACTCAGTTTCAATTGTAAATCTCTTGTTTTTGATTAAAAAAAAAAACATTTTCCAGAAGAAAGGCCAACAAATTGTAATTTGTAGTCACTGTAACACTATTTTGACTCGTGCACGTCTTCTTTCACTTTTAGGTTCCACAAGGCTCTGGACTGGTCCAGCTGTGGAGAGATGAGGTGGAACACCAGACCTGCAATGGTCCAGTCTGTAAATGATGCTCTGAAGTCTGGGAAGATGCACGACATCATGCTTCACCCAAACGAGCTCGTTACCTCGACCACACACACTGAACTTCTGGAGGACGTCGTCCAATGTATAATAACGCCTTTAAACATTTTTATTTGTTGAGTTCTCTGCTTGGTACATTATTTTACTTTTTTTGTTTTTGTTTGTTTGTTTAAACAATTTAAAACATGACAGTGATGTCACTGTTTAAAGGAAACAATTGCTCAATAAATTAGTAAAATGCAACTTGTTGTGTTTGGGTTCTTTCATGTAAGGTAGACATGGTGTGACCCATGGACTGGTTTAGATTTTTTGTTTTTACTGGAACTGACCTTGAAAAGAGCCAGAAACAGACTCAGCAGCTGATCCTCCATAGAAACATTATATGGACTACAGGCCATGGATTATTGTTTTATGATATTTAGTGAAGGTTTTTGGTTGGATTAAGGAAATAAATGTCTCTATTTCACCACAGATGACCTGTTCCTGTTAACATATTTTTTTAAATAAAACTACAGAACACAAAGTAATTTAAACAGTAATGGGTAGAAGATCAAATCAAATTTAATGTATTTCCTAAAAATTAAATCAAGAAAAAAAAAAACAGGAGCAGTGTAGAGGTTGGCTCCTCTACCCCTCCCTTCTCTGTTGTTTGTGTTTTCCTAATTATCTCTCCACAGCTGCTGCTCATTACCTGGACCAGGTGGAGGAGCTATTTAAGCTGGAGCTTCACTCCAGATCAGTGCCAGAGCAAAGTTCTACCAAGCTCCATGTTCCTGTGACTACTGGCTGGCTGACTTCAAGCTCCTTATCGGTCTCCCTGCATGACAGCAGCGTTTTCTCCTCCTCCACCTTTACTCCTGTGTGCCTCACCTGGTTCCTGGTTTCTCCTCACCTCCACCCCGGCTCCCTTGGTGATTTTTGTAAATACACTTGTAAATATACTCATCTGATCCCACCGTGGATTGTTGGATTCGGATCCTGTCTCCTGTTCTCATGCTCCTGGAACAACAACGACAAGTAAGCTTATTTTTGGATTACTCTCAACATTTCCAAAATCTCCTCAAGACGATTTGTCGTTCACCACCAATCTCCTCTCTATTCCCACAGTGGATCCATCCTGAGTTTAAGTTTACCAGCTACACCTGAACCAATAAATTGTTTTTTTACCTCAAATTGTTTACTCCTTGCTTCTGTAGTGAACCTGATCTGACCTCAATTCTTGATCAGATGAACAGTGACTGTTATTTCATTGATCTGCATCCAGAAATACAATTTGAGCCATCTGGTGACTTTCTTTCTTGAATTAATCAAGTAGAAAAGACAATTCTCTATGATCATTACTGTTTTTTACAAATGTTTGATAATCAAATTGTGTTAGTTCACTCAATGTTTACAGGTTGAAGAGAACTACTCATTTTTATTTTACATAAACAGTAAGTAATGATTTTTATTCCTCATTCAAAGAAGAAATCAGGTTAATATGCATTTCTTGATTTTTCTGTCTGCAATGTAAGTATGTTAAAGGTCGGTTCTCGGTCAGCTAAAATGTTTACCGAGAAAAATGTCATGTTTAAACTTTTTCAGAAGATAATAAGAGTGAGACTCCACGAAGTCTGAAGTCCTACAATAATCTTTCTGTTTGTCACTAAAACAATCCTTGACTGTTAATAACATCTTACATCACAAACCACACCTCTATTCCTGGTCCATCGACCAATCAAAAAGCTCTCAAATGACCCGGAAGTCGACCCATTTAAAATGTGGCAACTTCCCAGTTCATGCAGTGGCTGGGGAGGCTGAGACGCTGAGTTGCTGGAGTTTGTTGGTTGCTGTGTTGCTGCACTCAGAAATGAGTTCAACTAGAGAGTGCACAGAGTGATGGAGTCAGAGTTCTTGGGTGCAAACGCGTTCAGGATGATCCAGAGACGTTTTGGGATTATAACTTTTGTTTGAACAACCTCGTACGACTCTCTAAGGGTTTGGCAGTTCTCACGGAGACGCTGAAAGAGTCAGAAAGGAACCTACGCCGACGCTGATTTCATCGTCAACCAGGTAGAGAAGGTTCTATTTTCGACTAAGTGTACCAGAGGCCAGCTGAGATCTGATGGAGCGTGCACGTTTTCTGGTCAAACAGATTAATTCCCTCACAAATCTCTCTGTAAGATAAATCTCCATTTCCATCTTAAACTCTGCTTTCTCTTAAAATCAGTACAGATATATTAGAAATATCTGAAGCAAAATCCTCAATCACCGCCGTGTGATTGAAGTCTATTATTTGTGAAACTTGTCTGTTATTATTTTCATATTTTGCCAAATTAATATAAATGTTTGATGTTAAACTTTGATTCTGAAAATAAATGACCGCATTCATTTGATGGGTCAAACATAAAAAACGTTTCTCGTTACATTTCTGTTAAAATTCAATGCACGACATTTACACAGTCAGAAAGATGAGGAACTCGTGAAAAGTATGAATATATTTCCCTATATGTCATACTACAATTGGTGGCCCGTAACGTGCTCATAAATGACTGTAAATTCGTGTAAAAGATTGATTTTTTACATGTTGGCATAATGAAAAGTAACAGTTGTCAGCTGTGAAGAAACGCAGCTCAAGCTGCGCCGCTAAAGCGAAACGCTGCATGTTTTTAAGCGTGTTGGTCTGTGGAGCTCAGGAAGCTCACAGGAAGCTGAAATAGTGTCATATGTCTTTGTGAAAGCTGAATTTGTACGCCTGTTATCGTAACTAAAGAGCTAAAGAAGCTGTGGGAAACGTTATTCTGTTTAAACTGTGGTCCAAACGGACGGAGGCTCGGTTCTGGAAAAAGTTCGAGTTGTTTTAAACGGTTTAAAAGACGTTGTGCCACGGAGTAGCAGACTCCGCAAAGCTCAGAGTTGATTCGTTACATTTTTTAACAGAAAAAGTGCATTTTGACAGTTTAAAAGACGAAAAAGTGACGAACTGATTTTATGCTAATCTAGCATGCTAGTTGCTTTAACGTTTTTGATTGGTTGAATATTGCTGCTGTGGAGCGCTCTGATTTGCTGAGAAGGTTGACTGGCGTGGCTACGTCATCCCCTCTCAACCCTGCGCTGCTCTGTCATTGGTGATTTCAGTCACGTGACCCGGAAATGAAAATTCGTTTTCATAGGGAAATAAAATCTGCTTTTTAAAGCTGAAAAGCGCTTTAAAAGTGTATTTTGATACGCTGGTTAAGTTCTTCGAAGCATACTCGCTGAAATGTTGCCACGTTAGAGTTTAAAATCCGTCATTAAATGATGTTTTCGAACAACGCTAGCGATGCTAATTTTTAGCTAACAGCTAACGACCGGATGAATGACGTGTCACGTCACTTCCCCCATGTCGGAAATGAGCTTTGCCGTGCTTAAAATCACTAAATAAAGCTGCAATATTGTTCCACAAAACTCATGTTCATGCTATAAGTCCTGCTTGTTGAAATTTTGCCACGTTTGTGTAAAAAATCCGTTCAGAAATGTTGGTTTTAACCGAGTCTAGCCGATGCTAAATTTTTAGCTAACAGCTAATGACCGGACGTCCCAGGAAGTGATAGCTCCCCTACTGGACAACACAAACAGTGTCTGAGTTGAAATTATTAAGGTTGTTCTGACATCTTCTGGACAAACTTGAGAAGACAGGTTTTCACTCGCTTTTTAGGTTTAAATAGTGAAATTAAACGTTTTTATTTTTCTAAAAGGCATTTTTGAGTTAATAAACGTTCCTCAAAGCTGAATAAATACTGTTATCTTGCATTTTAAAAGTTATAAAGGTATTTATGCAAAGAGCATTTACCAAAAAGTTTTTATTCACTGGTAATCCCTTTAAAAATAAGGTACAAAATAAACGTTAACTTTTTAAAAAATAGAAACAGTTACAGATTTTCACAAAGTTGGAAAAAGTTTACTCATTTGCTAAAAGGATAGCGCACGTTTAATTGATAAATCACTAAATAAAAGTAAATATATCAGACAAAGAGACTTTGCTGATTTTACTTATTTTGAAAAACCTAAAACATTAAAATTCTCCTGTTTAATCTTTAAATAGAAGAAAAATGGCAAGCAAAGAAGAAGAGAACCTTTTAAAACCAACAAATGATGATATCATTTTGGGGTCCTTACATATTTTAACAACTCCACTTATTGGCAAGGAAGTACAGCAATTACAACAACTCGATGAAATTCAAAGACATGAAGAGCTGAAAAGTCTGGCCGCAGGAACATTACAGACAGAGAGTAAAAAGCTTAGCCTTGAACGGTTAGCAAAAATCTCTCTGCTTCTAAAAGCTGAATTGGATGAACGGTCGGAGCGCCTTGTCTGGATGTCTAAAAGACATGAGGAGGAGCTCGCAGAAAAACAGGCGTCATTACAAACACAATCTTATGAGAAGATTAGTGAAATGGACCGTCAATATCAAGCTGCGTTGTCAGACAATGAACATCTACAAAGAGAGTTCCAGCTCGCAAAAATGGAACTGGAACAATGCAAAATAGATAAACAAAATCTACAAAAGCTACATATGCACTTAGAAGGTGACTATTATACATCCCAGGAACATTTAAAAAAATGTGAGGCGAAACTAATAGCAGCAACAGAGAAAGGTCAGAAAGTTGGGCAAGGTGACCTGGAATCCAAGCCAGACCCTGAACAGAGTCGGGGTAATACACCAATAACTCAACAACCTCTTTACTCACCCGGTGCTTTTAGACCCATCCAAACACCTACACAAACGGGCAGAGTAACACCCCCACAACTGACCACGCATGTGAGACCATTGATATCTTCTCCATCAATGGATGACTTGCAAAAAATCTCAAAATATGTACAACG
>NC_056506.1:980464-1025450 GCF_014905685.2 Nematolebias whitei | reverse complement strand
GGGGGGACTGTAGTGAACCTGATCTGACCTCAAATCTTGATCAGATGAACAGTGACTGTTATTTCATTGATCTGCATCCAGAAATACAGTTTGAGCCATCTGGTGACTTTCTTTCTTGAATTAATCAAGCAGAAAAGACAATTCTCTATGATCATTACTGTTTTACAAATGTTTGATAATCAAATTGTGTTAGTTCACTCAATGTTTACAGGTTGAAGAGAACTACTCATTTTTATTTTACATAAACAGTAAGTAATGATTTTTATTCCTCATTCAAAGAAGAAATCAGGTTAATATGCATTTCTTGATTTTTCTGTCTGCAATGTAAGTATGTTAAAGGTCGGTTCTCGGTCAACTAAAATGTTTACCGAGAAAAATGTCATGTTTAAACTTTTTCAGAAGATAATAAGAGTGAGACTCCACGAAGTCTGAAGTCCTACAATAATCTTTCTGTTTGTCACTAAAACAATCCTTGACTGTTAATAACATCTTACATCACAAACCACACCTCTATTCCTGGTCCATCGACCAATCAAAAAGCTCTCAAATGACCCGGAAGTCGACCCATTTAAAATGTGGCAACTTCCCAGTTCATGCAGTGGCTGGGGAGGCTGAGACGCTGAGTTGCTGGAGTTTGTTGGTTGCTGTGTTGCTGCACTCAGAAATGAGTTCAACTAGAGAGTGCACAGAGTGATGGAGTCAGAGTTCTTGGGTGCAAACGCGTTCAGGATGATCCAGAGACGTTTTGGGATTATAACTTTTGTTTGAACAACCTCGTACGACTCTCTAAGGGTTTGGCAGTTCTCACGGAGACGCTGAAAGAGTCAGAAAGGAACCTACGCCGACGCTGATTTCATCGTCAACCAGGTAGAAGGTTCTATTTTCGACTAAATGTACCGGAGGCCAGCTGAGATCTGATGGAGCGTGCACGTTTTCTGGTCAAACAGATTAATTCCCTCACAAATCTCTCTGTAAGATAAATCTCCATTTCCATCTTAAACTCTGCTTTCTCTTAAAATCAGTACAGATATTTTAGAAATATCTGAAGCAAAATCCTCAATCACCGCCGTGTGATTGAAGTCTATTATTTGTGAAACTTGTCTGTTATTATTTTCATATTTTGCCAAATTAATATAAATGTTTGATGTTAAACTTTGATTCTGAAAATAAATGACCGCATTCATTTGATGGGTCAAACATAAATAACGTCTCTCGTTACATTTCTGTTAAAATTCAATGCACGACATTTACACAGTCAGAAAGATGAGGAACTCGTGAAAAGTATGAATATATTTCCCTATATGTCATACTACACTTCAAACCGTTCGCCTTTGACATCACCCACAGACCTTAAGTTTGCTCTGGCCACAATATGTCAAAGAACGGTTTGAATGCTGATCAGGTCACCCTTGAGGAGAGGGTAAGGAGAAATGAAGCTCTCTTACAGGAACTAATTACCCAACACAAGACTACACAGTCGAATCTGGAAACGGTGAGTGGAATGATTCAGTCCATCGGCAATAGAATGGGAACACTAACTCCACCCACGCCGGCCGTCTCACCACCATCAGTGCCGCCAGCGCAAAGTACCGCCCTTTCGGAACAACCCCGTGAGCCGGAGATTCGGCTGGCCACAGTTTTTGAAGGTAACCCGGAACAATTCAATGGTTTCCTCCTCCTATGTGAACTAGCATTTGCCCGTTCTCCTTCTCTGTTCCCAAACTCTGCATCCATGATCACGTATATCGTTACTTCGTTGAGAGGTATATCAATAGCTTATTGATGTCATTCTTCCTCAATAACATCAACTCACTGCTGGTGTATGATCGTGAGCAACTTCTAAATCTACAATTTTCCACAAAATATCTCGCCTCGTACGATCATTTCTACCGAGGTTCTGGGCCCCCACCTCCACTGCTCGGGAGAGTCCCTGCTTACCTTCGCCGTGATGTTTTCCTGCCTGCACGGAAACATCGCTCCCGCCGCCGCGGGAGACGTGCTGGCCGCCTCGTGAGGCTCAAAGCGAGCCTCGCTCGCTCCTCAGCAACAGCTGACCACCGGACTGAGGATCCTCCACCTGGATGTCTCGCGGAGTCCTGCCCGCTGAAGAACGTGGGGTCGGAGGTGCGCAGCGGGCGCGCGCTCAGCTGCGAAGTTTCCGACAGTCTCCAGCTGATCGAGGTCTGCCTGGGTTCTTCATCTGCACCATCTCCTACCACCCGATCGGTCTGTCCCAACGACCCTGCTGTGTCCGGCAGCTCTCGGACTCCGGCTGTTTGTCCCGGACCGCGCAGCGGGCGCGCGCCCAGCTGCGGTGGGTCCGAAAGTCTCCAGCTGATCGGGGCCTGCCCTGGTCCATCGGCTGCACCATCTACTGCTGTCCCGTCGGAGTGTACCAACGACCCTGCTGTGTCCGGCGGCTCTTGGATTCAGGCTCTTCATTCTGGACTTCGCGGCGGACGCGCGCGAAGCTGCGCTTCCTCTGGCCGGAGGAGGCGAAGGCCCGACGTAAACAACCTGAGGCCGCTGATCAGCGTCCTCCCCTCAACTTTTCCCCCAGCTGCTGGCCTAACGAGGTTTGCTTTCCTCAATGTGAGATCTTTATCAACCAAAACTTTTATAATGAATGACTTCTTCTGCTCCAATAACCTGGACTTCTTGTTTCTGACGGAGACCTGGCTTCCTCCTGGTGAGTCAAGCGTTTTTACTGAACTTGTGCCTGCAGACTGTACTTTTCTTAACTGCCCGAGGCCATCTGGAAGAGGTGGAGGAGTTTTAGCTCTTTTTAAGAAAATTTGGAAATGCAGACTGCTTCTGACAGCAGCTTTTGAGACCTTTGAGCTGCTGCATTTTGAACTGGGCCGCTCCAACCCCATCCTGGTTGCTGCTCTTTACAGACCCCCCAAATCATCAACAGGCTTCATCAATGAACTGTCTGACTTTCTCACTGGAATACTCTTAAAATACGACCGTGTGCTGATTCTAGGGGACTTCAATATACACGTCTGTTGCCCTGAGAAGCCTTTGGTGCAGGACTTTCTAAATCTGATCCACTCTCTAAACCTGGTGCAAAATGTTGTTGGCCCCACGCATCAGCAGGGGCACACTCTCGATATTGTTTTGTCTTATGGTGTATCTGTGTTAAATCTGGAAATTGGGGATGCTATCATATCCGATCACAAACCCATCTCATTTGAAATCTCTCTTGCTCGTGAGTCTAAATCCCCCACTCCACCTAGGACCTGTCGTGTATTTAACCCTTCAACCTCTGCTCGTTTTTCCTCTGCTTTTATCACCACTGCTGTTTCAACTCCTGAAACCTCTGCCTGTGTCAGTACTCATGAGCTGCTTAGTCACCACAATGAGACCTGCACCAAGATCTTGGATCTGGTGGCCCCACTGAAAGTCAGGAAAGCAAGGAGAACCCAGTACCCGTGGATAAACGAGACCACCAGGGCAGCGAGACGACTGTGCAGGAGAGCAGAGCGCAAATGGAAAAAGGACCAACTCCAGGTTTCTTTCATTTTGCTAAAAACCTGTTTAAAAAATTACCAAAACACCGTCAAATCAGAAAAAAACAAATACTTCTCCCAACTGATCAGTGAAAATAAAAACAACCCCCGCACCCTTTTCACAGCAGTAAATTCCATTCTTAATGGCCCTTTGTCTGAATGCATGGAGGCCTCTGTGGACGTCTGTAACGACTTCACAAGATTCTTTGTTGGTAAGGTAGAACTGATCAGATCTTCCATCCCCCACTCCTCAGTCGACCCATCGGTTTTTGTCCCATGTTCAGCCACTTTCAGGAATTTCAATCCAATCACACTCCCATTGTTAAACAAAGTTGTTGGTCACATGAAACCCTCAGGCTCCCCTGCTGATCCAATCTCTCCCTCACTGTTCAAACAGGTTCTACCAGCGATTGGGCCCGCTGTTCTTAATATTCTTAACAGTAGCTTTGCTACAAGCGTGGTTCCACAGGCCTTTAAAAATGCAGTAGTCACTCCTTTAATCAAGAAACCTGGACTTGACCCCTCAGTGCACTCAAATTACAGACCAATCTCAAAGCTTCCCTTCCTGTCCAAAATCCTAGAAAAAATAGTTTTTACTCAGTTGAATCAATTTTTAACTGAGAACAAAATCTTTGAGGTCTTTCAGTCTGGTTTTAAGCAACTCCACAGCACAGAAACAGCTTTGGTTAGGGTTTGCAATGACATTTTAACTTCAAACGATTCTGGTCACTATGTGGTACTTGTACTCCTTGATCTTACTGCTGCTTTTGACACCGTCGACCACAGTATCCTCATCTCACGGCTCGAACACTGGGTTGGGATTACAGGAGCTGCTTTAGACTGGTTCCGTTCTTACCTCTCTGACAGGACTTTTTGTGTCAAGGTTGGTGAAAGTCTGTCCACTTCGGTGCCTCTTTCCTGCGGGGTCCCACAGGGCTCGATCCTTGGACCCCTTCTCTTCTCGCTCTATCTGCTCCCACTGGGATCCATCTTAAGAAAACATGCCATCTCATTCCATTGCTATGCCGATGACTGCCAGATCTACCTGCCACTGAAACCAGCCAGTGCTCGTTCCATCCACCCTCTCCTCAAATGTCTAGATGACATTAAGGCATGGATGACTTCAAATTTTCTCAGTTTTAACGACCAGAAAACTGAAGTCATCGTCTTTAGTCCTAGCTCAGCTGCCTCCTCAGATCCTGCAAACCTGGACTCACTTCAGCCCTATCTCAAGCACACTGTTAGAAATCTCGGGGTGGTTTTTGACTCGGATTTTAAGTTTGGCAAACAGATCAGTTCAGTTTTGCAGAAAAGTTTTTTCCAACTGCGGCAGGTAGCTAAGCTCAAGCCAGTGTTATCCAGACCCAACCTTGAAACATTAGTCCATGCCTTCATCACAACCCGCCTGGACTATTGTAACTCACTTTATGCTGGGGTCAGTCAGGCGTCCATTTCACGTCTCCAGCTCGTCCAAAATGCAGCTGCTCGGCTTTTAACTGGTACACGTAGGTCTGAGCACATCACACCTGTTCTGTCCTCCCTTCACTGGCTTCCTGTGCGATCCAGAATCGACTTCAAGATTCTCCTCCTGACATATAAGTGCCTAAATGGCCTCGCACCCCTCTACCTCTCTGAGCTCCTGGAACCATATGTTCCGTCTCGGGCCCTGAGATCATCGGACCAGCTTCTTTTGGACATTCCAAAATCACGCCTGAAGCTCCGAGGGGATCGAGCTTTTTCAGTCAGAGGTCCCAACCTGTGGAACAACCTGCCCCTCAACATCAGGCAGGCCTCCTCCCTCCTGATGTTCAAATCCCTCCTTAAAACGCACCTGTTTGCTCTGGCGTTTAATACTGTGTGAGTTAGTTTATTTTGTTCTGTGTACCTCATTTTAAATTCTGTTTTATGATTGACGTTTATTTTTACTGCTTGTTTTTCCTTAGTGTGATCATTAGTGTGTGTTATTGTTCCAGTAATTTTAATTCTGTATGATGTTTTTGTTTTGCTGCCTATGTTTTGCTACATTTCTGTTAAGCACTTTGATAACAGTTTATCTGTTTTAAATTGTGCTCTACAAATAAAGATGACTTGACTTGACTTGATGCCTACCTCCAGTCCCACCCTGTGGCTTCACTATCATTTAACGATTTTATTAAGGATTTCATGAGTGTGTTTCATGTCCCTGTCCACCAGGAGGAGACGTCCCGCCATCTGTTGGCTATGAGGCAGGGTCAAGCTACCATGGCTGAATACGCCATCCTCTTCCGGGTTGCGGCGGAGAAAACCAGGTGGGATGAGGTGGCACTTAAAAGAGTATTTTCTAATTCACTTTCTGATCAAATAAAGGATCAACTGGCGCTTAGAGATGAGCCGGAGACGTTAGATGACCTCATCAGTTTGGCGATCAAGATTGATCACCTTCGGGAGAGGCGGGGCCAAGCTGAACCGATGGCTTCCGGGTCAACTTTTCCTCTAGCATTTTCCACTATCAAAGAACCCACGTCACAACCAGGTACCACTCACTATGACTCCGAGCCTGAACCAATGCAGATCGGACAAACCCGACTCACGTTGCAGGAGAGGCAACGACGATTGGCAGCACGTGAATGCTTCTACTGTGGGAAGAGAGGACATTTTGTGCGATCTTGCCCGAACAAGTTAAACTCCAACACTCACCAGCCATTCAGGGGATCCTGGTGAGTGAGGCTCGTTGTGCCCCTGATTCACGCTTTTGTCTTCCTGCCAGAATTATTCTTCAGCAAAGACACTATGCCATTGAGGCCCTCATTGACTCTGGAGCAGAGGAAAAACCTTATTTCTCAGGATCTGGTGGAAGAACTTCAAATTCCTACTAGAAATCTTCCTTACCCCATTCCGGTGGCTGGAGTCACTGGAAAGAACATCACCACTATCACCCAGGAAGTAACTGAATTACCATTCATCATCTCCGGCAATCACAGAGAACTGGGTGAGTTCATGGTTTTTCATTCTCCCTCGCCGCAGTTGATTTTAGGCTATCCATGGTTGGTAAAACACAACCCCATCATTGATTGGCAGAAGAAAAGGATCAGCGTTTGGAGCAAATATTGTGTAAGGAACTGTTTAAGATCTGCTGGTTTTCTGTCAGAGACAATAAAGGAGGTGACCTCCTCTCCACCTGATTTGTCAAAGGTACCCAAGGTGTACCATGATTTGGCGCCTGTATTTTGTAAAAATAAAGCGTTATCCTTACCTCCACATCGCCCATACGACTGCTCAATTGAACTGTTGCCAGGAGCCCCTCTCCCTTCGAGTCGCCTGTATAACCTCTCTCGGAGCGAAAAGGAAACCATGCAAAATTATTTAGACGAATCATTACAATCCGGCATCATTCGACCTTCTATGTCTCCATTAGGGGCGGGGTTTTTCTTTGTAGATAAAAAGGACGATTCACTCCGTCCGTGTATTGACTACTGAGGTCTAAATGCGATAACCATAAAGAACAAATACCCACTTCTGTTAATCAACTCAGTACAAGAACAACTTCTTTCTGCCACTGTTTTTTCAAAGTTGGACCTTAGAAACGCTTATCACCTTTTGAGGATCAAGGAAGGAGATGAGTGGAAAACTGCATTTAAGACCCCTTTTGGACATTTTGAATATTTAGTCATGCCATTCGGACTCACTAATGCTCCTGCAATTTTTCAGACTCTCATCAACGACATTCTCCAAGATCTGATCAATAAATTTGTGTTTGTGTATCTAGATGACGTTCTGATTTATTCTACCGACATTCAGTCTCACCAGACCCATGTTCGCACTGTACTACAACGATTGTATGAAAACCGACTTTACGTCAAAGCTGAAAAGTGTGAATTCCACGTAACCTCTGTCTCTTTCCTTGGTTTTATCTTTAACGAGGGACACTACCACACTGACCCTGAGAAGGTCCGAGCAGTTCTGAAGTGGCCGACACCTACGGACAGAAAGCAGCTTCAGAGGTTCCTGGGATTTGCAAACTTCTACTGCCGTTTTATCCGGAACTACAGTCAGATGGCAGCCCCTCTCACCCAACTTACATCCACGAATTACAAATTCAACTGGACCCCCGAAGCCGACCAAGCCTTCCGTGAGTTAAAGTAACGTTTTTGTTCTGCACCCATTCTTCGTCACCCAGACCCCCAAAGACAGTTCATTGTGGAGGTGGATGCATCGGATATTGGTGCTGGGGCTGTCCTCTCTCAAAGGGACCCCCACGATAATAAAACTCACCCATGTGCTTTCTTTTCAAGACGTTTTTCTCCAGCTGAACAGAACTACGATGTCGGAAACCGTGAGCTGTTGGCCATAAAACTAGCCCTCGAGGAGTGGAGACACTGGTTGGAGGGGGCCAATATTCCATTTATCATTTGGACCGATCACAAGAACCTAGCGTATTTACAAGACGCCAAGCGCCTTAACCCCCGTCAGGCCCGGTGGGCGTTGTTTTTCACGAGATTCAGATTCACCATCACGTATCGCCCTGGTTCCAAGAATGTTAAACCAGATGCGTTGTCTCAACAATTCTCCATTTCCAACCGTGAGAAGGGAGACTCTGGGATCTTGCCACAAGCCTGTGTGGTCCGAGCTGTCACCTGGCCCATTGAACAGGAGATCAAGAAGGCTCAAGTTCAGCAAACCTGATCCTGGGGGGGGACCACCTGGCACCATTTTCGTTCCAAAGAGCGTCATCCACAAGGTTTTGGATTGGGTTCATTCTCATCACTTCACTTGTCATCCCGGCATCAATAGAATGATTGAATTCACCAAGAAACATTTCTGGTGGAAGACATTGTCAAGTGACATAAAGGAATTTGTCAAGGCCTGCTCCACTTGTTCCCGAAATAAGAACAACAATCAACCACCAGCGGGTCTACTTCATCCACTACCAGTTCCGGACAGACCATGGGCAAACATCGCTTTGGACTTCGTGACAGGTTTGCCACCTTCAGATGGGAAGTCCGTAGTCCTCACTGTTGTGGACCGATTCTCTAAAGCTGCCCGTTTCATTGCACTCACAAGACTCCCTTCGGCTTTTGAGACGGCCCAGATTCATCTACAAGAGGTTTTCAGGATTCACGGCTTACCCACAGACATTGTATCAGACAAAGGCCCACAATTCATATCCCAATTATGGAAGGAGTTCTGTAAGTCCATCGGAGCCACTGTAAGTTTATCTTCCGGATACCATCCACAATCAAACGGACAGTCAGAGAGATGCAACCAGGAGTTGGAGGCCGTCCTTAGGTGCGTGTCTGAGAAGAACCCATCTGACTGGTCAAAACACTTACTCTGGGTGGAATATGCGCACAATACCCTAACCTCATCAGCTACTGGCCTGACACCCTTCGAGGTTTCCCTTGGATACACACCCCCACTATTTCCTCTGTTGGAGACTGAAATCCTGGTTCCATCAATCAAGGACCACATGGACCGATGCAGGACAGTTTGGATTCAAGCTAGAGAGGCACTGTCAAGGACTGCCGGACGGAACAAGGAATCAGCTGACAGACTTCGCTCCAAAGCCCCAGACTACAAGGTAGGCCAATCTGTATGGCTCTCCACCAGAGACATTCGTCTAAAGGACACCTCTCGCAAGATGGCCCCCAGGTACATTGGTCCCTACACTATCGACAAAATCATAAACCTCTCTGCAGTCAGGCTCAAGTTACCGCCATCCATGAAGATCCATCCAACTTTCCATGTTTCTAATCTAAAACCAGTTTCAGTCACCCCACTCAACCCTCCCACCAACTCCCCCCCAACCCCTCTATTGATCGACAACCAACCGGCATATAGGGTCAACCGTATCCTGGATTCAAGAAGACGGGGTAGGGGTTTCCAGTTCCTAGTCCATTGGGAGGGTTATGGACCTGAAGACAGGTCTTGGATCCCAAGGTCTTTCATCCTGGACCCCAGTTTGATAGAGGCATTTTTTTGAGACCATCCAGAGAAACGGATGATGTCATCGTCCTGAGACGATCGTTAGGGGGGAGGTACTGTAGAGGTTGGCTCCTCTACCCCTCCCTTCTCTGTTGTTTGTGCTTTCCTAATTATCTCTCCACAGCTGCTGCTCATTACCTGGACCAGGTGGAGAAGCTATTTAAGCTGGAGCTTCACTCCAGATCAGTGCCAGAGCAAAGTTCTACCAAGCTCCATGTTCCTGTGACTACTGGCTGGCTGACTTCAAGCTCCTTATCGGTCTCCCTGCATGACAGCAGCGTTTTCTCCTCCTCCACCTTTACTCCTGTGTGCCTCACCTAGTTCCTAGTTTCTCCTCACCTCCACCCCGGCTCCCTTGGTGATTTTTGTAAATACACTTGTAAATATACTCACATGATCCCACCGTGGATTGTTGGATTCGGATCCTGTCTCCTGTTCTCATGCTCCTGGAACACCAACGACAAGTAAGCTTATTTTTGGATTACTCTCAACAGTTCCAAAATCTCCTCAAGACGATTTGTCGTTCACCACCAATCTCCTCTCTATTCCCACAGTGGATCCATCCTGAGTTTAAGTTTACCAGCTACACCTAAACCAATAAATATAATTGTTTTTTTACCTCAAGTTGTTTACTCCTTGCTTCAAACCGTTCGCCTTTGACATCACCCACAGACCTTAACAAGCAGGAGTGGGAGTGATTTTGAACAGGAGCAGGAGTCATGTTACCAGGAGTGGGACAGGACAGGATTTTTTTTATGTGGGACCCGGACAGGACAGGAGTGAAAATCCACTCCTGTGTCATTCTCTAGTCCAGACCCTGACTGGTTATTCAAAGGACACCTCTTCAGGATTAAACGGGGAGTTCAAGTTCAAGAATCTTTATTATCCCCAAGGGACAATTTGTTCCACAGTCAGTAGGCACACAAAACATCTGTACTAGACAAGACATTGAGACACTAAAATAACAGTACAAAAATTCCCAAGTCCTAATGAAGAGGGAGGGAGTCCTAATGTTCTGGTCGATCGGTGGATGTCAGTGCTCAGGCTTGGTATTAACCAACATCACTACAAGGATCAATTGAGTTGAAACTAACCAGTAAAAATCAGTCATGCCTCAGCTATGTGGGCTGCACAGACTGAAGTGACCCGCTGACGTTTTGTGCGCTGCCGGGACATAAACCAAGTCATGAGGCACAGTGAGATCATAAATAACAGCAAACCATCCGGAGAAGATGTAATATGTCACTGAAACCGTGTTACCCTGGCAACCCCTAAAAATACCAATAAAGGTTTATTGAGGCGAAGGGGGTGAGCATAGCTAAGTGTGTGTGCATCTTCCCAGAGCTCGTGTCTGAATTCCCAGCTCTTTTTATCTGAGCTCCCCTGGACATGATGAACAAAAGAAGGATAGGGTGTGAACAGGCTGCAAATAGCATTTCCCAAGACAGAATAAACGGGGATCGTGTTAGTGTCAAAAACAAAACGGTGAACATTCCCACATGCATGGATTAAAATGAAGCTCATTACAGAGCGAGGACGGCTCTGGGTGATGGGACTGTAGAGGTTTATCCTTCTGAAATATTCACAGATGAGTGCAGGAGAGAAAGAGTAACTGGAATGTGCATTCTGCCAGATCCACATCCATGAACATAAACATAAACAAATGGCTGGGAAAATATATTTAAAAAGAGCTAAATGTGAAAAGTACTATTCTAAATACTTTAACAGAACTGGATTTTAAATTTATTCAAATAGAGACCTAGAGTTTGTAATTTTATAAAAAGTCAGTAATTTTTTCTTGCACTTCCACTGATTTCTGAAGAAATTCAACATCATCCATTCCTTTCATCCTTGACTGAAGCTTGATTTGCATGGTGAGTTGAGCCAAATCTGCCTGAGAGTGAGCCAAGGAAACGCCGGCTTTTGAATTTAAATCAGCAGACAGCCACTATCTCAACATGCAGAGATGCAGAGGCCAAATCAAACATCACCCACATGACTGTGTGCACAATTACAAACAGCCTTTTGAAATGGAGAAAGGAGGGTTAAAGGAGGGGAGCTGAGAGAGCCCTGTTTCTTTAAATCAACAGTGGACATGACAGTGTGAGTAACACTTGGCAAAGATGTCTCCCTCTAGCTCACACATTTACACCAAAACACTAAACAAATTCCAGCTTAGGATCTTACTGGGCAAAAAGATTGATTCTTTACCAGCTACAGTTCTTTTAAATAGATATTGGTTACATTTATTCATGTTCCTGAAGTGAAGTGAGAGTAAAAAAAACAGCAGTGTTTAGTGTTCTTTGGTTTACTAAAGAGTATTTGTAAAATAAATTAAGGATGTACAGTACATGTAAATGCTTCTTACTTTGACACCATGTCCCACATCATCCAGCAGAGTGTAGTCAATGGGTTTCCGGATATAGCGCACGGGCCGCTCCATGTTTGCCGGAGCAATGATCTTGTGGGTGCGAGACGTGTTCTTGTTCGTGGTCAGAATACCAATTTCTCGACGTGCCACCTTCTCCTTATGAATGTCCACTGTCTGTCAGCGAGAAACATGGGACAGAAGCCACCATTATGGAACAGAAGACAAACTTTTCTAGTTTATTTTCATGCATTTGTAAAAAGATTTAATTTTTGAGATCATTCATCTCAATCAAAAGGGAAACTTGTGTGCTAAAAGTAATAGTATCTTATTTACTGTACTGTATTAATTTACCTGTAATGAATCATTAAAAAGGGAAATAACTGACCATTGTTTTGGTCATTACCATAAACTTTTAAGATGAAATACAGAATAAATGTCACAATTTGTCTTTTGATTATTAAACATTGCAGTTTAACAGTAAGTTTTGAGATCTATTTCTGTTCTGTATGTCACTAGAAATTGATTTGTGTTTCGACAGTTTTCGTCCTGTTGAGCTCTCTGAATTGTCAAAAATAATAGCTTCAACCAAACCATCCACATGTCTGCTAGATACAAACCAGACTGTTTCAAGAGGTATTTCCCCTAAATAATAACCACGTATTGGATCTACTTAATTTGTCTTTAATGAATGGTTATTAGGAATGTGTGATATGGCATAAAATTCACATCACGATATGTACTGTGAAGGGTGGCGATAACGATATATATCGCAATATGTTTTTGGTATAAAACTTGCAATAGGAATTTTAAAAAGCATAGGGTGTCCTTTTGCCATCATATATTTTGAATTAAGAAAATTCCACTACTAGGTCCAGAGAGTTTTTAAATAATAAACAAATCAAGTATTGGGCTTCTTTCTTATAGTGCAAAACCATACCATACCATACCAATTTATTTATAGAGCACTTAAAACAGCAACAAGGCCAACCAAAGTGCTGTACAAAAGAAAACAAACATGCACAGCGGACAGGAAAACATAAAATAGAAATACAGATACAAATAGCAGAAGAAGCTAACTAAAATGCCCAACAGTGTAGAGTACAGACAGGACCAAAACAAATCACACCGTGTTAAAGGCAAGAGAATAGAAGTGGGTCTTCAAGCGAGACTTAAAGACTGAGAGCGTGGGAGCCTGCCGGACACTCAGTGGCAACTCATTCCACAGTCGTGGACCTGCAACAGAGAAAGCCCTGTCACCTCTGAGCTTACGACAGGTTTCTGGGACTGAGAGAAGCATCTGGTCTGCTGACCTCAGAGAGCGCGGTGGGACATATGGCTGCAGAAGATCAGTGAGATAGGATGGGGCAGAACTGTTCAGTGATTTAAAAACATACATGAGAATTTTGAATTGGATCCGAAGGTGAATGGGTAGCCAGTGCAGGGAGGCCAAAACTGGCGTGATGTGCTCTCTATAGCCTGTACCAGTTAAAAATCGGGCAGCAGCATTTTGGACCAGTTGTAGATGTGCAATGGAGGACTGACTGATTCCAAACAGAAATGAATTGTAGTAATCAAGCCTAGATGTTATGAAGGCGTGGATCACTGTCTCAAGGTTCTTTTTGGAGAGTATAGGCATCAGCTTAGACAGCCGTCTCAGCTGAAAAAAACAGGATTTGACCATCATGTTTACGTGACTGTTGAGTTTTAAGGACGGGTCCATTATCACCCCCAGATTAGTGACCTTTTGTTTCTCTAGCGGGGCTAGAGAGAAAAGGTCAATGTCATGGTTCATGAGTGAGCCACTGGGATGGAACAGCATGACTTCAGACTTCTTCTCATTGAAGCTTAAAAAGTTTAAAGCCATCCAGTCCCAGATGTCAGCCAGGCAGTCAAGAAGAGGCTGAATAGAGCGTGTGCCTCTGTGCATCAGGGGGAAGTAAATTTGGCAATCATCGGCGTAGAAATGAAAGGGTATGTTGTGTTTGCGGAAAATAGCACCTAGTGGCAGCAGGTATAAAGAAAAGAGAAGGGGACCGAGAATGGACCCCTGCGGTACCCCCCACTGGAGCGCTGTCGATGCCGAACTAAAATCTTTGATATTGACACAGAAGGTTCTGTCAGAGAGGTAGGACCCAAACCATTTAAGGGCTGACCCTGTGATGCCCACCCACTGCTCCAGTCTAGAAATGAGGATCTTGTGGTCGATGGTGTCAAAAGCAGATGTAAGGTCCAATAGGACAAGCAGCACAGAATCACCTGCGTCTGTGGATATGAAAATGTCATTAAAAACCTTCAGTAGAGCTGTTTCAGTGCTATGGAGAGATTTGAAGCCAGATTGGAATAACTCTAGGATAGCGTGATCCCCCAAAAACTGTTTCAACTGAGACTCCACAATTTTTTCCAGTAGTTTAGAGGTGAATGGGAGTCTGGAGATAGGCCGGAAGTTGGACATGACTGAGGGGTCAAGGTTAGGTTTTTTCAGGAGGGGCTGGACAACAGCATGTTTAAAAGTTTTTGGCACCACACCTGAGGATAAACTGCTATTCAGAATAGCGAGAATAAAAGGACCCAGGGTAGGAAAAACTTCCTTTAGTAGTCGAGGGGGGACCACATCAAAGGGGGAACCAGATGGCTTCATGCTGCACATTACCTGCTCCAGAGAGGACAGAGAGATGGGCTCAAAGTGGTCAAACACAGCCACACACTGAGATGGGATGGACAGATCATGAGCTGGTGGAGAAATGAGTGCCCGGGTGTTTGCCACTTTTTCTAAAAAAGAAATGGAGGAAGTTTTCACACAGCTCAGTTGAGGCTTCCAGAGGTGAAGGCTCACTGAGGTGTAGAACTGAGTTCAGGGTGGAGAAAAGAACTTGGGGGTTGTGGGAGTTGGAGACAATTAAATCAGAAAAGAATTTACATTTGGCAGCTTTAACGGTTTTCTGATAATGACGCCAACTCTCCCTTAACATTTGAAAAGAAACCTGCAGCCTGTTTTTCCTCCACCTTCGTTCAGCTCTGCGACACTGCCGCCTAACGGCTCGAGTGACGTCATTCAGCCAAGCCCCTGATCTAAGTTTCGTTTTTCTGGTTTTAAGGGGAGCAACACGGTCCAGAACATCTAAACAGGCAGAGTTGAACTGAGAGGTTAGCTCCTCAGTGGTAAGAGACACCGAGAGCTGTTCGATCCTCTCAGAGTTAAAACCTTCATTAAAACGAGCAGCAGTGAAACGGTTAATGGAACGCGTACGTGCAGGAACGCACGTCTTAGCAGTAGGACAAGGGGGGGTGAAGTCAAACAATAAAGGCATGTGATCTGAAAAAACATTGTCACCAATTTTCAAATTAGAAACAGAGACATCGCGTGTTAAAACGAGGTCCAGCGTGTGACCGTGTTGTTGGGTGGGACCGTTTACCTGCTGAATTAAATTAAAAGTAGGGCTGCAACAACGAATCGATAAAATCGATAAAAATCGATGATTAAAAGCGTTGGCAACGAATTTCGTTATCGATTTGTTGTGTCGCGCGATTATGCATCTTTCACGGCGCTGCGGGGCCGTTTCGTTTTGTTCATGGGCAGTTCATTGTCAATGCTGACTGAATGAATAAAGTTTGAAAAAAAAACTGCAGCGTGAGTTGAACAGAGCGAGGGGGGAGGAGGAAGCAGAGCAGAGTGTTTTCAAAGGAAATTTAAGTAAATTTTACAAATGACCGACGCAGCGAAAACTGTTTGACTCAAGTCCTCCAAAGAGTGGGAGAACTTCACAAAGATAAAAGATGAGAAACATGCCGCTTTGAAAATCGCCGACACGACACGAGAGAACCACGGAGATAAAACGTAAACATGTCGGAGTCACGAGGAGGAGGAAGGAGCTGCAGCTGATACAACATGTCTCACTCCCAACTCGTGTTACAGGTGAGTCTCTGCAATTTAACACATTGTTCTGTTTCAAGAGAGAAAATGTAACGTCAGTCTGTCTGGTAGATGAAGCTGCTGCTTGTTTGTTTGTTTATCTGATTAATGACGGTGATAGAGAACGTGTGTTACTTTTTATTTAATTTAATTGGAACAAGCAGTGTTTAAATGTGATTTATAAATAAATCTAACACAAAGATAATAATTTAATGATTAAGCTTCAACTTTTAATTTGCTGGCAAAGTCTGAAGACACTGCAGGTATGGCAGGATGAATTGCATTTAAACAGGAATTAAAGTATTTTATTACATCTACTCAAATGTGTGTAATTAAGTATTTTATATATATATATATATATATATATATATGTGTGTGTGTGTGTGTGTGTGTGTGTTTAATTGCTCTTTTAGCTACTTTTGCCTGAACCTAACGCTGTAAGTGAAACAAGGCATTTCTTGAGTTGCTGTAAATTATGCTATAAAACATATTTACTCTCTCATTCCAGAAAACAACAACAACAAAAGCCTTCATGATGGACAGACATCATGGACACCATAGCAGCAGCTGTCTTCACTGAAACATCCTGAACATGATCGTCACTGACATGAGGCCTCTGTCGATGGTTGAAGACGAAAGCTTCACTACAATAATCCACACTTTTAATCCAGGTTACAATAATCCACACTTTCAATCCAGGTTACACTCTTCCCTCATGGACACATTTGACAAAGTAGCTACATATTGTGCAGGTATAAAGATACATTTGTATATATTTTTGTGTACATTTATTTTTTAAAGCTATTTGACTAACTTTTATTTTTTTATTATTCAATATATTACTAACAGAATAGTAAAATAGCAACCTGTTTTTTGTGTGAATTTCTATGTCAGTCAAATGTTCAATTTTGGACTAAAGGGGTGGAAATTAAAACGTTGTGGGTTTTTTTTGCCGATTCATCGATTAATCGAAAAAATAATCGGCCGATGAATCGATTATTGAAATAATCGTTAGTTGCAGCCCTAATTAAAAGAGTCCAATAAATCTAGAAAGTCCTTCACAAAACAGTGCAAAATATATAAAATGTAGTTTTAGCCATATGTTTTAAACAAAAGAATATGTTGTTAACTCTGTAAATGAACAAATACCTGTTGATATTATTCATAATTTAAACGGATTCTTTCATTTTTCTGGACTGAGTAATACCGTGCCTTGAATGATTAAATGTGACGTGAGACGTTAATTTTCTTTGACCCATCAAAATGAACGTGGTCATTTATTAACAGAATCAAAATTTAACATCAAACATTTACATTAATTTGGCAAAATTGATTACAATAACAAGCTTAATTAATGAGCTTTACAATGAGAAAACCATACGGCCATGGTTTCCACTTGCAGCTTTTAAAACCAACAGACATTTCTGAGAATATCTGGACTAATTACTGGCAGATAGAAGAGTTTTAAAGATGGGAAAATGAAGTTTAAATGGAGAGAGATGGGTGATGGAATGTGTCTGCTATAACCAGAACAACACGCTCCTTTGGACCCAGCTTAACCCACGGTACACTTCGCAGTTGAAGATCGACTTTTTACCTTTCTCAAGATATTTCAGTTCCGGCGTAAAGTTCCACTTCAAGCCACTTTTCAGCGTCTCCATAAGAATAGCAGAGAACTCAGGAGTCGTGAGATCATCACGGAACAGACTTCTTCATTGTCCAGAGCGTTCGTCGAGAAGCCACAGCGAGACGTCGTGGCATCGACGGACTCTGGTCATTCCATTAGAAACTGCTCGAACTTCTGTTCCTCGGAGCTTCTCGTTCGAGGTTCTCCCTGGAACTCTGTTCAGCTTGGAACTCTTGTTCTGCGTAGTTCCCGTTGTTCTGCGAACTCTCCTTGTTCTCCTTGTTCATGCTGGAACTAGGAAGTGTTGACCCTTTTAAAGAGGTCACTTCCGGTTCCTCGGAGAACTTTCTGATTGGTTTAAAGAACCAATCAGGGGTGTGGTTTTAGTGACGTAAGAGGTCACTAAAAGTCAGAAAAACAATTTAATGTTTAGGAACAGATAGAGTGATGTTTTAAGAACAGACAGAAAGATGTTTTGAAGAACAGAGACTTTTTGGAGCCAGTTCTCCTTCTATCTGTCTGATAGAGATAAACATGACATTTCGTTCCTCTAAACATGCTTTTGACCGTTCCTTCACTTCTGACCGATATTACAACTTGCTCATTTCAGACAGAAGATCAAAAATGCATAGTTACTCTTGTAACAAACATTAACTTGATTTCTACTTTGAATGAGGATTAAAAATCATTAATAATGTTTCACAGTTGATTTAAAGTGAGTAGTTCACTTCAACATTTAAAATGGTTTGAACTAAACACACTTTTGATTATCAGGACATTGTAAAATAGTAATGATGATAAAAAGAGAGTGTTCTTTCAATTGATCAATGCAGGACACACTTAGAAAGTCTCTGGATGGACTCAATTTGTGTTTCTGGACTCAAATCAATGAAATAACAGTTCTTGTCCCAGGAAGGCCCTCAGGGCCAGGACTTGACCTGAGGCTTAGTTCACTACAACTCGTAACGGTTTCCAGTCTTAATAAATGAACAGCAACTGAGCAGCATTTTACACTGACACACTTCACATCCAACCCTCTAGTAGGCATCTCCTTCTGCTTTAATGGAGAGCTGACACAAAATGACTGTGGCTTTGACCAGAGGGTCTCGCAGTAAAATCACACAACACAGCGTTATTATCATAGATCAGAGAGCAGGTTTCCCTAAAGCTGAACAACACTTACTTTAACTTTCGACGGAAAAAAAAAAAAAACTTTCGACGGAACACAGTGTTTTGCGCATGCGTCTAAATACGGCAACACTACGGCAACACTACGGCAACACTACGGCAAGCCGAGCATAGTTAGCTTGTAGCTTCGCTACTTAGCCCTCGAAGAAAAGACTTTAACACCACTTTCGCACAATTTTCAACTAAAAAAAAGTAACGATTAAATCTGACAACTGATTTTACATCAGACACAGCATTACTGCGGTTAGCCGGTAGAAGTCAGATTTCTATCGTAGGCTAAATTTCTATTGTTTCTACCATGTACCGTTTATATGGCACATTCCTAATGGTTATGTATCGAGGGTGAGGTTCTGCCTCAAGTGGAGGAGTTTAAGTATCTCAGGGTTTTGTTCACAAGTGAGGAAAGAATGGAGAGTGAGATTGACAGACGGAATGGTGCAGCATCTGCAGTATTGCGGACTCTGTACCGGTCCGTTGTAGTGAAGAGAGAGCTGAGCTGTAAAGCAAAGCTCTCCGTTTACTGGTCAGTCTATGTTCCTACCCTCACCTATGGTCATGAGCTCTGGGTAGTGACTGAAAGAATGAGACTGCGGATACAGGTGGTTGAAATGAGTTTTCTCCGCAGGGTAGCTGGACTCTCCCTTAGAGAAAGGGTGAGAAGTTCAGTTATTCGGGAGAGACTTGGAGTAGAACCGCTAATCCTCCACGTCAAGAGGAGCCAGTTGAGGTGGTTCAGTTATCTGGTAAGGATGTGCCCTGGGCGCCTCCCTAGAAGGGGCTTCGTGCATGTCCAACTGGGAGGAGACCCCGGGGAAGACCCAGGACACGCTGGAGAGACTATGTTTCTCGGTTGGCCTGGGAATGCCTTGGAATCTTCCCAGAAGAGCTGGAAGAGGTGGCTGTGGAAAGAGATGTCTGGGCCTCCTGCTGCTGCCCCCGCGACCCGACGTCAGAATAAGCAGAAGATAATGGATGGATGGATGGAATGGTTATGTACCACAGCGCTTTAAGGTTGCTGTAATTAAACCTTTACTTAAGAAGTCTGACCTTGATTCAGAAATTCTGTCCAATTATAGACCTATATCTAACCTAACTTTCATCTAAAAAATTTAAGGTTCTTTACTTGTCATTCTACCACATATGGTACATGTGGTGGAACAAAATAGTGTGTACTGGGTCCCAGTTACATCCAACAAAAGTATAAATTGTAAAGAAAAACAGTAATAAGATCCAAGATATGAACTAAGAAATACACTAAACCAAGAATACACCAAGCACTAATAGTACAAAACAATACTGAACAGCAGCACAAACATGAGTCTGTGAGCAGATGAGTACGAATGAATACAGCAACATAAAAAATCAGCAGCATGGATAGTCAGCAGCACATATCAACAACCAATTGGCCATTCTCATGGCCTCAGACAGTGGGATTACAGGAACAGCTCAAAAATGGTTTAAATTATATTTATCTGATAGATTCCAATTTGTAAATGTAAATAATGCAGTATTTTGCAATTCAATTCAATTAGACCTTTATTTAGACAGATAAATCACATTGAGCCTTGAAGACTCATTTACAAGTGAGGTCTGTTTAGACGGACAAAAAGTAGTGAAACTAGGCACATGTAAGAAATGGAGACAAAAAATTTCCTATCAAACTCAGTTTTCTTGGCTGAGAAGAAAAACTGTAACATTAAAAAACACCTTGCACATACAAGCACATGGTGACGTAGACATTCCACAATGGGGGGGGGGGGGGGGGGGAGGGCAAGGATGATCTCGGGGGCACTGTAAGAGTTCTGATAAGGATGGAAAAATCAATCAGTTCCCTCCAGTGAGATCCGTAAACATTCTCGAGGGCTGTCAGGGAATGGCCAAGGACAACGCAATGACAATTCAGGAGTCCTAAAATGATAACAAAATGTTAATTCAGCTGGTTTTCTCAGGTTGATCAGTGGAATTCCTCAAAAGGAAGGGGGGGCAGAGCGTCAGATTGCATGTCCTCCAGGTGAAGATAAGGTGACCTGCAAGGCCAACCAAGGGAGTAAAATTCAGATAAACAACATTTGTTTTTGAAGTCAGGCAAAACTTTAATTTTTATCTGCTTTGAGTCTGTGCTGGTCTCACGTAGATTCTGAAAGGTCCAACTTAAGTGAACACACCACTGATCCGTGCCTGAGAATATTCCCTGAGATTTGATCTATTTTACCAGTGGGACCAGTCCACTAAGCAATAGTCTGGGTTCACGAGACGGAGCAAACCTTCACATAGGCGGCAGCCTGACCAGGCCAGATTAGCTGCAGCCATCTTCTGATAACCAGGAACCAGACAATTCCAAAAACAGGAAACCTGTTATCATAAATCCGTCCTCGATCAACAGCAGAGATAGACATCACATTCCACTTCCTCCAGAGACATGTCCAGCTACATATGTGTCATCCAGGCAGTTCAGCTCGCCTGAAGCTGGTCTCAAAAATTTTGTCCATTGCAATGAGAGACCAACTGACCAGATCCACAAATTTATGGTTTGAAAGATATGTAGAGAGGTTCAGAAGCAGTTTCACAGACAGGACAGGACAGAACAGCAAAGAAAAGCAGAGGAGGGAGAGGAGGGGGAATGCGTCTGACCTAGGCAAGAGCAAGTGGTGAAGTTCTAAGTTCCCTCCCATTATCCAAGGAGGGTGCCCCGCCCTGTCAACAGAACTGAGTGCACTGCCTACCGAATTTACCTTCAACCACAACACTCACCACTCTCTCTGCTGCTCTCTTTGCTTGCTCTATTTCACCTGTTTATATTTGTAATTATTTTTAATTTAACATGTTTTTGTCTTTCCTATTATTGAAAGGACATCTGGACCTGTCATTCTGTGTTTGTCTCTCGTTCCTGTCCTCTCAAACCCAGCGGGTCAAAGCAGATGACCACTTGTCCTGAGCCTGGTTCTGCTGGAGGGTTCTTCCTTTTAAAAGGGAGTTTTGCCTTTCCACTGTTGACATTTGACATTGCGCTTGTACAGGATGGGAGACTGCAATGAAGCCAAGAATCAACATGTCTGCTGCTTCCTTAGATACAGAACTTTTATTAATGGGCTTTTATGTCAATGTTTCTGTTCAGTGCCACAAGACGACTTCTGTTTAGAATTGGCGGTATAAAAAGAAACTGAAATGAATTGAATTGTTCTTGGGTAGGCCTGTCACAATAACAAATTTTGTTGGGCGATTGATTGTCTCAGAAATAATTGTGATAAACAATAATATTGTTTGAAATTTGGTAATATTTAGTGATTAGTGTCAAATTTAAGAAAAAAATGTTGGTTGATTTGTTTTCAATTCAGTTTCAATTCAGTTTATTTACATAGCGCCAAATCACAACAAAGCTGACTCAGGGCACTTAACAGAAACATTCACATACATAAAAGCCAATTAGTAAAGTTCTCTATCTAAGGAATCCAGCAGACAAGTTGAATATGCAATGTGGGATGGGTGGTGGCCAAGGTCGGGGACCCTGGCGGTCTGATCCTCGGCTACAGAAGCTGGCTATTGGGACGTGGAATGTCACCTCTCTGGTGGGGAAGGAGCCTGAGCTGGTGTGTGAGGCTGAGAGTTTCCGGCTAGAAATAGTCAGACTCACCTCAACGCATGGTTCTGGCTCTGGAACCAGGTTCCTTGAGAGGGTTGGACACTCTTCCACTCTGGAGTTGCCCCTGGCGAGAGGCACCGAGCAGGAGTGGGCATACTTGTTGCCCCCCATCTTGGTGCCTGTACGTTGGGGTTTACCCCGGTGAATGAGAGGGCAGCCTCCCTCCGCCAACGTGTGGGGGGACGGGTTCTGACTGTTGTTTGTGCTTATGTGCCAAATAACAGCTCAGAATACCCACCCTTTTTTAGAGTCCTTGGAGGGGGTACTGGAGAGTGCAGCTCCGGGGCACTCCCTTGTTCTACTGGGGGACTTCAACGCTCATGTGGGCAATGACAGTGAGACTTGGAGGGGTGTGGTTGGGAGGAATGGTCCCCCTGATCTGAACCCAAGTGGTGTTGTGTTAATGGACTTCTGTGTCCGTCATGGATTGTCCATCACAAACACCATGTTCAAGCATAAGGGTGTCCATATGTGCTCTTGGCACCAGGACACCCTAAGCCGCAGTTCGATGATCGACTTTGTTGTCGTCTCATCTGATCTGTGGCTGCATGTCTTGGACACTCGGGTGAAGAGAGGAGCAGAGCTGTCCACTGACCACTACCTGGTAGTGAGTTGGCTCCAATGGTGGGGGAGGATTTCGGTCAGACCTGGCTGACCCAAATGTATTGCGAGGTCTTCTGGGAACGTCTGGCAGAGTCTCTCATGAGACGGAGCTTGAACTCCCACCTCTGAGAGAGCGTCGAACAGGTTCTGGGAGAGACGGGGGACATTGAGTCCGAGTGGGCCATGTTCCGCTCCTCTATTGTCAAGGCGGCTTATCGGAGCTGCGGCCGCAAGGTTGTCGGTGCCTGTCGTGGCAGCGACCCTCGAACCCGATGGTGGACACCGTTGGTGAGGGATGCTGTCAGGCTGAAGAAGGAGTCCTATCTGTCCTTTTTTGCCTGTGGAACCCCGGAAGCAGCTGATGGGTACCGGCAGTCCAAACGACATGCGGCTCAGGTGGTCGCTGAGGGAAAACTCGGCGTGGGAAAGTTCAGAGAGGCCATGGAGAATGATTTCCATATGGTTTTGAGTTGATTCTGGTCCACCATCCTGCATCTCAGGGGGGGAAGCGGTACGCCACCAACACTATTTATAGTAGAGGTGGTGTGCTGCTGACCTCAATTCGGGATGTCGTGGGTAAGTGGGCAGAATACTTCGAAGACTTCCTCAATCCCAGTGGCACGTCTTCCACTGAGGAAGCAGAACCTGAGGACCTTGGATCAGGCTCTACAATCTCTGGTGCTGAGGTCACTGAGGTGGTTAAAAAGCTCCTTGGTGGCAGGGCCCCAGGGGTGGATGAGATTCGCCTGGAGTTCCTTAAGGCTCTGGATGTTGTGGTGTTGTGTTGGCTTGTACGACTCTGCAATATTGCGTGGACATCAGGGGCAGTTCCCTTGGATTGGTAGACTGGGGTGCTGGTCCCCCTATTCAAAAAGGGGGACCGCAGAGTGTGTTCCAACTACAGGGGATCACGCTCTTAAGCCTCCCTGGTAAGGTCTATTCGGGAGTTCTGGAGAGGAGGGTCCGTCGGATAGTCGAACCTCGGATTCAGGAGGAGCAGTGCGGTTTTTGTCCTGGTCGTGGAACACTAGACCAGCTATACACCTTCAGCAAGGTCCTGGAGGGTGCGTGGGAGTTTTCCCAACCTGTCTACATGTGCTTTGTGGACTTGGAGAAGGCATTTGACCATGTCCCTCGGGAAGCCCTGTCGGGGGTACTCTGAGAGTATGGGGTACTGGGCCCTTTGATACGGGCTGTTAGGTCCTTGTACGACCTGTATCAGAGCTTGGTCCACATTGCCGGCAGTGAGTCGGGCTCGTTCCCAGTGAGAGTTGGACTCCACCAAGGTTGTCCTTTGTCACAGACTCTGTTCATAACTTTTATGGACAGAATTTCTAGGTGCAGCGAAGGTGTTGAGGGGATTCGTTCTGGTGGCCTTAGGATTGCTTCTCTGTTTTTTGCTGATGATGTGGTCCTATTGGCTTCATCAGGTCATGATCTACAGCTTTCGCTGGAGCGGTTCGCAGCAGAGTGTGACGAGGCCAGGATGAAGATCAGTTCCTCCAAATCCAAGGCCATGGTCTTGAGCCGGAAAAGGGTAGAATGCCCTCTCCGGGTTGGGAGGAGGTCCTGCCCCAAATGGAAGAGTTGAAGTATCTCGGAGTCTTGTTCACAAATGAGGGAAAAATGGAGTGTGAGATCGATAGGCGGATAGGTGCAGCGTCGGCAGTGAAGAGGGCGCTGTACCGGTCTGTCGTGGTGAAGAGAGAGCCGAGTCAAAAGACAAAGCTCTCAATTTACCGGTCGATCTACGTTCCTACCCTCATCTATGGTCATGAGCTTTGGGTTGTGACCGAAAGAACGAGATCTCGGATACAAGCAGCTGAAATGAGTTTTCTCCGCAGGCTGTCTGGGTTTTCCCTTAGAGATAGGGTGAGAAGCTCGATCATCTGGGAGGGACTCAGAGTAGAGCTGCTGCTTCTCCACATCGAGAAGAACCAATTGAGGTGGCTCGGGCATCTAGTTAGGATGCCTCCTAGACACCTCCCTGGTGAGGTGTTCGGGGCACGTCCCACCGGCAGGAGACCCAGAGGAAGACCCAGTCAAGTCAAGTCAAGTCACATTTATTTATATAGCACATTTAGTTCTAGAATTGCGCCGCTCAAGGTAGCTGCATGTTGGAGCAGCTCTATTACTTTCATTCTGAGATTTTGCTTTTGGAAACTTTAATTCCTGGTTTTCTGGATGTGAATCACATTTTTTGGATGATTGTTTCCTCTGGTATCAGATGCTATGCAGCCGGAAGGATTTTTACTGAAACTTTTTTGGTTTTGGACATTTGTTATGATGCGTAACCATGGCAACAAGGCAGTTTTCTACAACAACAGCAGCTGAATAACATCTCAAAAGCTCAAATAATATCTCAACTATGAACCCAACTCTCAAATGAGTTGAAAAGGATGTTGTGTGGACGCATTCTCATCTACCTGCCAGCTGTGCTCGAGTGCCTGATCTCTGAGATCCTGGAACTAGCGGGAAACACGGCTCACGACAGCGGATAGACAGGATCGTCCCTCAGCACCTACAGTTGACTGGCCACAGCTATGAGGAGCTCGGCAGACTGCTGGGAGGAGTGGCCATCGCTCTGGGAGGAGTTCTGCCCAGCATTCAAGCAGTCCTACAGTCCAGGGGAACCGAGAGGCCAGCCGAGTCTGGGTGGACGGATCGGACGGCATCTGCAGCCAGTTTCTTAGGATCCACTGTGGGATGGACCTTTACAAGAGATCCTTACTGTCTACAGCCATCAGTATCTATAACATCTCTTAATGAAATGAGGATAACGAGTTACAACAACAAAATAATTTCCCTTTGGGATTAATAAAGTATTATTGAATTGAATTAAAACAGTAACTGTTATCAAAGTGCTTACCAAAAAAGATCACAGCATCAAATATTAATAACAACATATTACAGCAACATGAATAAAAACATAAAATAAAAGCATAAAAACAAGAAATATAATGAGAAACAATGAAATACTAAATTAAATCTCCCTGCGTTAAATGTCAGGGAGTAAAAGCAAAATGGATATACACAATCATAAACAACGAAATACCAAATGAAATCATAGTGTTAAATGCTAATGAGTACAGATGTCAAAAAATTAGCTGGTATCTGTACCAGTTTGCAGTTCCATCGTTTTTTGAAAATAGTTAATGTAGTGATGTAGGGTTAGGTTAGCTTCAGTTAGCTTAGGAGCTCCACTACAATCAATATTTAATAGCGGGTTCTCTCTTTTTCGAGCTACTTGACAGATATGTGACAGAGGTACTGTGTGGGAGATGGTCTAATCAGTGACATGAGACGTTAATTTTCTTTGACCCATCAAAATGAATGTGGTCATTTATTAACAGAATCAAATTTTAACATCAAAACATTGTACACTTGATTATTCCGATCGGCTCTGATTAATAAAACTTGGCACGTTTTACTTAATAAAAAACAACAGACATTTCCTTAGATCTTAAATTAATGTCTGCAGACTTTTAGCTTATCTTTTTACTGGCAAGATAAAAGAGTTTTAAAGATGGGAAATGAAGGAGTTTAAGTGGAGGGAAAAGATGGATGAGGGAAAGTGTGTTGACGAGGAACAGCACCCTCCATCCGAACCCAGCTCAGCCTCGGTACACTCGGTAGTGAAGCAACTCGTTACCTTTGCAGAAGATAGGTCAGCTCCGGTACGGAGTTCCATTTCAACACTACCTTTCAGCGTCTCCTTAGGATGGCTGAGAATCGTCCGAAGTAGTGACGGTACTCCGTTCAACAACACGCTCACCTCCCGGGTGGACTCACATGAGCTGTGAGTCCATCAGAGGTTCCACTCAGATGTGGAAGATTCCATAATCCCAACTAGACTCGGAAGAACTCCCAACTAACTCCAGCACTTCAGAACTTTTGGAACTTCTGTTCTTTTTTGGAACTTCTGTTCTCCCCAGAACTTCTGTTCTCTCCCAGATCTAACTGGAACTAGGAAGTGTCGACTTTTAAAGAGTTCTGCTTCCGTTCACTTTTGGGAAGTCCTGATTGGTTGAAAGAACCAACAGGGGTGTGGTTTTAGTGACGTCAGAGGGTCACTACAAGTCAGAAAAACAGCGGAGATGTTTAGGAACAGACAGAGAAATGTTTTGGAGAAATGACAGACTTACAGGTGCCAGTTTATCTTGTTTCTGTCTGAGAGGTTTAAAAACATGACAGTTCGTTCCAATAAACTTGTTTGCGACTGTCTCCGACTTTTGACCGACATCACTCCTTTCTCATTTCAGACAGAAGATCAAAAATGCATAATTACTTTGTAACATAGACATTTAACTTGATTTCTACTTTGAATGAGGATTAAAAAAATCATTAATACTGTTTCACAGTTAACTTAAAATGAGTGGTTCATTTCAACATTTAAAATGGTTTGAACTAAACACACTTTTGATTATCAAGACATTGTAAAATCGTAATGATAATATAAAAAAGCGAGTGTTCTTTCAATTGATTAGTTCAGGATACAATTAGAAAGTCTCTGGATGAGCTAATTTGTATTTCTGGATTCAAATAAATGAAATAACAGTTCCTGTCCCATGAAGGTCTTCAGAGGCAGGTTTTGACCGGAGGCCGAGTTCACTACAGTAATAATCCATCACCTTTGTCTGATGTTCTCGGAGCATTAAAATAATTACAGCCTGGTGGTAGAATTTCCGACAGGGCCATGAACTCACCACAGGAGAGCCACGTCTCAGTCACACCGAAGAAGTCCAGACCGGTGGAGGAGAAAAAGTCCTTCAAGATTAACGTTTTATTAGCCAGAGACCTGGCGTTTATCAGTGCAATCCTTGTAAGAATCACAGCAGGAGAAGTTGTCCATGAAGTTAAGACCAGCGGTCTCAGATTTGTGGAGTTAGACCCGCGACCCCAACAACCGGAAGCCCAACCGCTGCGAACAGGTCTGCTGTGGAAGCGTGACCCGACCCGTGGGAACGAGAGGGACTCAGGTGGATCGGCGCAGCGCCAGGACAGGTGATTGAAGATGTGGTCCTCGGTTGAAGAGGAAGCCACAGCAGCAGCCCGGCAGGCTTTGATCCTCACAAGACGGCGGGCCCGTTTTCCATGGCGCCTGGAACGATGTCTTCGAGTGGGCAGGATACCACGGCGGAGGTAAACAGGAATGTCTTCAAGCAGAGGTGGGGGTCCAAGAGGGGGTCCAGAGTTACGATCATTATGATCAAACAAAGCGAGACTGGTGGCAGATAGTCGAAGATTTAGGAGTTGATGACGTTCATAAACCAGCAATGAGTCGATGTTGTAGGTGAAAAATGAGAAAAACAGAAAAAACACAATCAATGCAGACAGAGGTGGAGGGCAGGCCATGCACAGCGGCGCCATCTTCCCGGAAGACCATGGGCCACCCAGGACACGCTGGAGGGACAATGTTTCTCGGCTGGCCTGGGAACACCTTGGGATTCCCCTGGAGGAGCTGACCCAAGTGGCTGGGGAGCGGGAAGTCTGGGCCTCCCTACATAGGCTGCTACCCCCGCGACCCGACCCCGGATAAGCGGAAGAAAATGGATGGATGGATGGAAGTTGAATCTTGGCTTCATTGCAGTCTCCAATCCTGAGCAAGCACAGTGGCAACAGTGGAAAGGAAAACTCCCTTTTAAAAGGAAGAAACCTCCAGCAGAACCAGGCTAAGGACAATCGGCCATGACCGGCTGGTTATGAGTTTTGAGTGTAGTACCTTTTTCGACCACTGGATGGCGGTATAAGACTGTTTTAACCGAAGGATGGATAGTGAGGGAGCGAGCAGCGTGTCTCTAAGAAAAATGGGAGGGATACCCCTTGAAGTGACATGGGATGTCTGTCCTTCCTTTTGTCGGTTCTCAAAATGGCGGATGCTTGGAGCAGTTTGAGCTTTTTAGCACAGCATTTTTCACACAAAGCTTTTACTAAAAAAATCAGTAAACAAGTTATCAGCTTCTTTTTGCAAAGAAAAAACACTTTTTACATGAAAGCACAGGTTTCAACCGTGAATTTTGGCGCTTCGACAAGACGGAGATTTTTCCACCGAGGTTGGCCTGTTAGCTTAGCTCGTAGCTTAGCTGCTTTTAACGATCCAAAAACGCAATTTTACAATCTTACATTTGAAAATCACATTAAGGATCCGTTTAAAACCTGTTTCTTCCATCTCTGAAATATCTCCAAACTTCGCCCATCTCTCACTTTTGCTGATGCAGAGAAACTCGTCCATGTCTTTGTCTCCTCCAGGCTTGACTACTGCAACTCCCTGTTTACTAGAAAACACGGCAAAAACCTTTAGAAGCTTTAATATATTCAAAACAGTGCAGCCAGGATTTTATTGAGAGCTCGTAAAATTGAACATTTTACACCCATTCTCCATAACCTCCATTGGCTTCCTGTCACCTACAGAATTCAGTACAAAATTGCTCTCATTCCATCAGTGTTTAAACTGAACTTCACCAAATTATCTGAAGGACCTTCTTGCTCCATATTCATCCACCCCGTCCCTATGATCGCAGAACAGTCATCTCCTTCTCCTTCCACGAACTAAATTAAGGACGATGGGAGATCAGGCATTCTGTGTGGCTGCCCACCGCCTCTGGAACTCCCTCCCTGACTATCCGAGAGCTCCGCAATCATTGGTTGACCTTAAAAAAGGCTTAAAGCCTTTTCTTTTTAAGCAAGCCTATTCTGACTCCACATGATTTTATCAGATTGTAGTTGATTTTATCATTGATTTTAGTTGATTTTATCATCGATTTTAGTTGCACTTTGTAGCACTAAGATATTTGTTAATGAAAAATGGCAAATGTCAGTATTTTATTCGTAATATAACATAGATGACTGATCAAAAGTTTAATCTGAGTAAATGTAACTGTAAAATGTAAATATGTTGATTCAAAATTTCACAGTGTCAACAAATCCAAAAAAGTTGGGACAAGTAGCAATAAGTGGCTGGAAAAAGGCAATTGAGCATATAACAAAGGAATATATAATTACATTATGGAAAATAATGACCTCTATCACAATATGCTAATTTTTTTTAGAAGGACCTGTATATATCCAGCTGCCCTGCGGAGTCCCTACCCTTATAGAGTCCAGCTACCCTGCGCAGAAAACTCCTTTCAACCGCCTGTATCCGCGATCTTATTCTTTTGGTCACTACCCAGATCTCGTCACCATAGGTGACGGTAGGAGCGTAGACCGACCGGTAAACAGAGAGCTTTGCCTTACAGCTCAGCTCTCTCTTCACCACAATGGACCAGTACACAGTCCACAATACTGCAGATGCTGTACCAATCCGTCTGTCAATTTCACGCTCCATTCTTCTCTCACTCGTGAACAAAACCCCGAGATACGTGAACTCCTCCACTTGAGGCAGAACCTCACCCTCGATCTGAAGAGAGCAATCCACCCTTTTCCGGTTGAGGACCATGGCCTCAGATTTGGATGTGCTGATTCACATACCAGCCGCTTCACACTCGGCTGCGAACCACTCCAGTGAGAGCTGAAAATCACGGCACGATGAGGCCAACAGGACCGCATCATCTGCAAACGGCAGAGACGGAATCCTGAGGCCACCGAACTAGAAACCATGGAAGACATGCTGGTGGGATTGAGAAGGTCCAATAAGTATTCCTTCCACCTCCCGACGACATCACTGGTTGAGGTCAACAGCACCCCACCTTCACTGAACACCATCCATCCATCCATTTTCTTTACCCGCTTATTCCATTTTGGGTCACGGGGGTCGCTGGTGCCCATGTCCAGCAATCACTGTGCGAGAGGCGGGGTACACCCTGGACGGGTCGCAAGTCCATCACAGGGCCACATAGAGACAAACGAGACAAACAACCAATCACTCTCTCACTCACACCTAGGGACAATTTAGAGTTACCAATCAGCCTAACATGCATGTTTTTGGACTGTGGGAGGAAACCGGAGTACCCGGAGAAAACCCACGCATGCACGGAGAGAACATGCAAACTCCACCCAGAAAGGCCCCTGGACCGGGGTTTGAACCAGGGACCTGCTCGCTGAGAGGCAGCAGCTCTACCAGTTGCGCCACCGTGCTGCCCCTTCACTGAACACAGTGTTAGTAAAGTGCTTCTTTCCCCTCCTCAGCTGCCTGATGGTTTGCCAGAATCTCCTCGGAGCCGACCGCGAGTCTCTATCGAAAATCTCACCAAACTCCTCCCAGATCCGAGCTTTTGCCTCAGCAACAGCCAAGGCTACACACCGCTTGGCCCTCCGGTACTCCTCAGCTGCCTCCAGAGTCCCACTGGCCAACAAGGCCCGATAGGACTCATTCAACTTGACAGCCTCCCTAACCCGGAGTGTCCACCACCGAGTTTGTGGATGACCACCACGAGAAGCACCGACAACCTTGCGGCCACAGCTCAAGGCAGCTACCTCAACAAGTGAGGTGCAAAACATGGTCCACTCAGACTCAATGTCCCCAACCTCAGCTGAGATGCGGTTAAAGCTCTCCCGGAAGTGTGAGTTGGAAGACCCCTCTGATGGGTTCTTCTGCCAGGCATTCCCAGCAAACCCTCACTACATGTTTGGGTCTATCAGGTCTGTCCGGCATCTTCCCCCGCCATCTGATCCAACTCACTACCGGGTGGTGATCAATTGACAGCTCAGCTCCTCTCTTTACCCGAGTGTCCAAAACAAACAGCCGAAAATCAGATGACATGACTATGAAGTCAATCATCAATCTAAGACCTAGGGCGTCCTGGTGCCAAGTGCACTTATGGATATCCTTATGTTCGAACATGGTGTTCGTGATGGACAAACTATAACTAGCACAGAAGTCCAACAACAAAACACCGCTCGGGTTCAGATAAGAGAGGCCGTTCCTCCCAGTCACGCCCCTCCAGGTCACACTGTCATTACCCACGTGGGCATTGAAGTCCCCCAGCAGAATAAAGGAGTCCCCAGCTGGCGCACCTTCCAGCACCCCTGCCAAGGACTCCAAGAAGGCCAGATACTCTGAACTGTAATTTGACGCGTAGGCACAGTCAGAGCCCATCCTCCCCACCTAAAGGCGAAGGGAAGCCACCCTCTCATCTACTGGGGAAAACTCCAACACGCAGGCACCAAGTCGGGGGGCTACAAGTAAACCCACACCAGCTCGATGCCTCTCACCATGGGTAACTCCAGAGTGGAATAAGGTCCAACCCCTCTCAAGGAGATCAGTTCCAGAGCCCACGCGCTGCGTCGAGGTGAGCCCAACTATATTTAGTCGGTACCTCTCAACCTTGTGCACAAGCTCAGGCTCCTTCCCTGCCAGAGAGGTTACATTCCATGTCCCAAGAGATAGCTTTGGTAAGCCAGGGTCAGCTTTGGTCACCATGCGCTCACTGACGAGCCCCTCCCCCAGGCCTGGCTCCAGGGTGGGGCCCCAGTAGCCCACGTCCGGGAAAGTGACACCGAGTTCCTTGTTTTGTTTTGTCCATAAAAATCTTCTGAATCACTCTTTGTCTGGCCTGTCACCTAGGAGCAATCTGCCTTGGGGGACCCTACCAGGGCCAATTATAATTGCACATTATAATTGCATATTATAATTTGGCACACAAACTCCTCCACCACAATAAGGTGGCGATCCAAGGAGGAGAAACAGGACATAAGTACAGTACAGTAATATTCTATTCACAAAATACTAATAATAATATGTTCATCTTACTTGTGAAAAGTTATCCCCTTAGACCTGACGTCAACAGCCCGTCGATTTGAAGAGAAATAAGCTGCGAAGTGCTGAGTCATATTCTGCTTTAACCAAATAAGGACAACTGCTCCAAGATAGCGCCGTATTTCCTGCGCCCCAGCAGCCAATGTGGGATCTAGTGTTTATATGATATCTGTGAAGGCGTTTCCCCTCCTCCCCAACCCCGACAACAAAACCCCCTTAAGAGATGAGCACCTGTCGCCTGCTAAGCTAAATGACAGAGCAGGAAGTTGTTTCTTAAAGAGAAATGATGCCATCCACTGCACCTCTGATGCCACCCACCGAAAAAAAAAAACCTCTTCGGATCTGGATGACTCAAGTAAATTCATTCATTCAACGTTTATTTAGACAGGTAAATCCCATTGAGCCGAGAACTCATTTACAAGAGAGACCTGATTTCAACAAAGAATGATGACAACAATGGACAACAGCGACAACAATAAACAGTTATAAAAAGTCATACTACAGTTTTTTTATTTATTTATTTTTTTAGTTTTTTTTATTTTTATAACAAATAGGATGGCTAAAAGAAAAAGGTAACAAAAAAAACAGCTAGATTCTAAGGCGAATGTATGACATATGACATATGACAAATGACATAGTTTAGTTTGAAATTGGCGAATTTGGCCGAAAAGCCACTAGTTTGCAAGTAACTGCATCACAGACATTAACTAAAAATGCATTGTGAGTTCCTTCTTTCACCCTCTAATTTTGACTGTCGACTCGTCTCTAGTTTCACAGAGCGGTGCTGCACCGCAGCAGCTTCAAAGGCAGGAGCCGGCAGTGTTGAGTTTTCAAAATAAAGTACATTTTAACGTTTCATCAAATTTAAACATTTCAATTCTATATAAAACTTTATTCTGAAGGTGTGGCGGCCTGAATTTTACCAGGGCTGTGCACCAAGAAAATTTACATGTAGAGGAAACCCTGTCCTTACAGGGGTGGACAACATTTTTTCCAAAAGGACAATTTAATACATTTAAAGCAATTGAAGAACCATAAAGAGAATTGGAAAATAAATTCCTAAGACAGATTATCTGAAATACTTGTTTCAGGCTTTTTCTTGATGCAGCATAGTTGATAAAAAATGTGCACCCAATATAATTCAGGAATATAACACATGCTTTCTGTACGTGATTTTTGTGACAATCTTCTTCTTCTGGATTTTCCCTCTTCAGGGTCTCCACAGCGAATCATCCTCCTCCATCACACTCTGTCCTCACTACAACTACCTCCATGTCCTCTCTAACTGCATCCATATATCTCCTCTTTTGTTTTTTCCTGGCAGCTGCATTTCTAACATCCTTCTACCAATATACTCACTGTCCCTCCTCTGGACATGTCCAAACGATCTCAGTCTGGTCTCTCTGACTTTATCGCCCGGTTGTTCAACCTGTGCTGTACCTCTGATGATCTCATTCTTAATCTTATCCAACCTTGTCACTCCTAAGGAGAACCTCAACATCTTCAGTTTTGCCACTTCCAGTTCTGTCTCCTGTCTTTTTGTCCATGTCTCTGTCTCCAGACCATACAACATAGCTGGTCTAACAATTGGGGGGGGGGGGGGGGGGAATATAGGCAGGGCAGCCGACATGAGACCCAAAAGTCCCAGGTTCGATCCCCAGCCATTCCCACATGCTGTAGTGTCTCTGAGCAAGACACCTAATCCCTAATTGCTCCCCAGGCACTTGCGTAGCTGCTCCACTGCTCCACCTCTGCTAAATACAGAGAACTAATTTCACCTGTGTATGGGAACATACAATGATGACAACGCATAGCACTTTATTATTAGACCATCGCAACATAGGCCCGAGCAGCGAAGTGCTGCGAAGGCCTATTATAATCGCTCTGTTCAGGCCCGAGCTGCAATTTTTTGGGCAAATGAATTGGCTTATGGAGGCCTCAACTTGTCCCAAGACCAAAAGTCACCAAATTTGGCAGATGCATCAGGATTGGTGAAAAATTACATATTTTAAGGGCATCGCAAAAATTGAAACAGAAACGGCTCAAAAGCGCCACCTGGAAATTTTCAAAATACCCTCCACATTAACCTTAGTGTGTCGTAGACGCATGCAATTTGGTATATTTGTCCAATTCCCAAAGATGCACAGAAAACCTTCCAACAGCAACGTTGTACGATAAACAGGAAAGCCGCCATTTTGGAATGCCGTCCCAAATTTAACACCTTTTTGAAGCCCAGAAAAGCTACATCTGGTCCTCTGGACATTCAAAAAAAACCAAAGCAAAACAACCAAAAAATGTAGAAACGTTTCGTCTTTCATCTGTACAGATCAGTCACGCTTAGCACAGCATGTCAAGTCCAAGACTCGACAATAAAACAAGTTTAACTTACTAATAACTCATCAACACCATCACAAGTCCAATAACAACACATTCAGTGTAGGACAACACTCCAGGATACAATTACATGCCAGGGAGACAGAAAAGTGGGTGAAGATTTTATCTGACAGACAGCTCACCCAGCCGGAGACAGATAGTCTTGCCAGGGGACTGAACTTTGCAGTTTGGTACGCTGCGGGAGTATCAGAGAAACTGAGACGTTTATTTTCTAAACATAACGTCAAAGTGGCTTTTAAACCCCAAAATACATTACGGCAAAGACTGGTTCATCCCAAAGATCCAGTCCCCCGGCACAAACAGAGTAATATTGTGTATGTTGTTCAGTGTCAGGAGGGCCGTGATCAGTCTAACATCGGGGAAACAAAACAGCCACTGGCCAAAAGGATGGCCCAGCACAGAAGAGCAACAACATCAGGCCAGGACTCTGCGGTCTACACTCATCTCCAGGCCAGCGGCCACTCGTTCAGGGATGAAGATGTTCACATCCTGGATAGAGAGGAACGATGGTTTGAGAGAGGAGTAAAGGAGGCCATTTTTGTGAAAAGAAACCGTCCATCATTAAACAGGGGTGGAGGCCTCCGTGTTTAACTGTCCCCCTCTTACAGTGCTGTTATTGCTAGTATCACTCAGCCCTCTGTGAATAGTAAACAGCCATCAGGTGCTAATGATCCATCGTTAGGCTGATGGTCCTTCTTGATCATGTGGGCAGCTGGTTTTGGTTGTCAGCAGAAAAACTGGTTGATCCACTCTGAGAAGGTGCTATTTATAAGACTGAGCTGAATACAGCACCTCAGACTGAGGAAGTCTGTCGGATGAAAGACGAAACGTTTCTCCATTTTTTTTGTTGTTGTTTTGCTTTGGTTTTTTTTTTTTTGTTTGTTTTTTTGAATGTCCAGAGGACCAGATTTAACTTTTTTGGATTTTTCTACCTGGATTATTGAGCATGCATCAGGATATCTTTTTGAAGCTTTACAACCTCCGCATTTGAACGAACTCCTCCTAGGGATTTTGCTCAATTGGTTTCAAACTTGGTCATTTTGTTCAAAAGACATGGGGGACGAAAAGTTATCTAAATGGTTTGTTTAGGAGCATGGTGAAGTGGCGGAGCCAGACCTCAAAGTTTGACATCTCGCAATGAAAAATGTAATGCTAATAGCTCCTACAAGAAAACAGTCTGAGACATCAAACCTTCAGTGATCGATCCACACCCAGTCCCCTGCAAGACTGTGAATGGTCAAATCATGACATTACTTAAGCCATGCCCCCTGACAACAGGAAGTGTAAAGTTTTACGTTGAACAGTCCCTATCTAACCCGTTACCTAATCAGCATGATAGTGTGTCCAGTGACCGAAGACGTGTTGGTGTAACTTGCTTTCCAACACTGACAGTTTTGGGTGGAGCATATGTGTGGAGCATATGTGTGGAGCATATGGGTGGAGCATATGGGCGTCGCAACGTGGCGAAGTAAGACGTAATGCCGTCGCCATACGTTTGGCTCTAAATTCCACTGATTTGAACCAAGGTGCACAAAAATCAGTATGATCGATCATTATCCACCCCTTGAATAGGAATCCATGATAATTGGCCAATAGCATTCACAGAACCCCCTAGAAAATGTTAAAACCTCATCCCCAAGCCATTTATTGGCGGATAATTCTGAAACTCGGTCAACATCTGTATCTTCTCAGGACCGATGAAAAAGTCTCTTGGAACCCTGGTCCAAAACTAACAGGAAGTCGGCCATTTGGGATCAAAGGGTCATTTTTGGGCGTTTGGAATTGCGAATTTGAACAAACTCATCCTATGGATTTTGAAGGATTGCCTTCAAAACTTGGTTGATATGCCCTTATCACATTGGGCACTAAAAGTTATAAAAAAAGATTGCGTTTTCGTTTATGTTAAAGGGGCGTGGCCAGGCTTCAAAATTGCACTTCACTCTGTAACTCACTCTGTCCAAACGTTATAACTTTCACATTGAAAAACAGAAATGCACCAAACTTGGCATGAGTCATCCCTGATGGATGCCCGACGAGCCTCTGTGGTCATATTCTAATGTAATCAAAGCCATGCCCCCTCAGAACAGGAAGTCACTTTTTAACTTGGAATGCTCCCTCTCTGACACCCTTGACCTAATCAGGATGATCCTGTGTTAGAAGACATATAACAAGTTGGTCTGACTTACTTTAAATTACAGTTTACGAAGGAGGAAGTGGGCGTGGCGGCGTGACAAATTCAGAAGCGACGACGTTGCAATATGTTTGGCTATAAATTCCACAGATTTGATACAAGGTGCAATCATTATCCTCCCTTTGAACAGGAATCCATGATAAGTGGCCAATAGCCTCCATAGTGCCAGCTATATTATTCCTAGTTATATCTCAGTGATGCATCATCTGATCTGAACCAGATTTATTGTGCGTCATCAGTGATCAGGTCTAGACACATTGATGTTGTGGTTTAACATAGGACTCCAGTGCACCCCCTAGATTATTCCAACAGTTATATCTAGGTGATACATCATCCGATCTGCACCAGATTTATTGTGCGTCATCTGTGAACACTTCTATATACAGGTCCTTCTAAAAAAATTAGCATATTGTGATAAAGGTCATTATTTTCCAAAATGTAATGATAAAGATGAAACTTTCATATATTTCAGATTCATTGCACACCAACTGAAATATTTCAGGTCTTTAATTGTTTTAATACTGATGATTATGGCATACAGCTCATGAAAACCCAAAATGCCTGTCCCAAAAAATTAGCATATCATGAAAAGGTTATCTAAACAAGCTATTAACCTAACCATCTGAATCAATGACGTAACTCTAAACACCTGCAAAAGATTCCTGAGGCTTTTAAAAACTCCCAGCCTTGTTCATTACTCAAAACCGCAATCATGGGTAAGATGCTGACCTGACTGCTGTCCAGAAGGCCATCATTGACACCCTCAAGCAAGAGGGTAAGACACAGAAAGAAATTGCTGAACGAATAGGCTGTTCCCAGAGTGCTGTATCAAGGCACCTCAGTGGGAAGTCTGTGGGAAGGGAAAAGTGTGGCAGAAAACGCTGCACAACGAGAAGAGGTGACCGGACCCTGAGGAGGATTGTGGAGAAGGGCCGATTCCAGACCTTGGGGGACCTGCGGAAGCAGTGGACTGAGTCTGGAGTAGAAACATCCAGAGCCACCGTGCACAGGCGTGTGCAGGAAATGGGCTACAGGTGCCGCATTCCCCAGGTCAAGCCACTTTTGAACAAGAGACTGCATCAGAAGCATCTCGCCTGGGACTGCTGCTGAGTGGTCCAAAGTTATGTTCTCTGATTACAGTAAATTTTGCATTTCCTTTGGAAATCAAGGTCCCAGAGTCTGGAGGAAGAGAGGAGACACAGAATTCACATTGCTTGAGGTCCAGTGTCAAGTTTCCACAGTCACTGGGGTGTCATGTCAGCTGCTGGTGTTGGTCCACTGTGTTTTATCAAGGGCAGGGTCAATGCAGCTAGCTATCAGGAGATTTTGGAGCACTTCATGCTTCCATCTGCTGAAAAGCTTTATGGAGATGAAGATTTCATTTTTCAGCACGACCTGGCACCTGCTCACAGTGCCAAAACCACTGGTAAATTGTTTACTGACCATGGTATTACTGTGCTCAATTGGCTTGCCAACTCTCCTGACCTGAACCCCATAGAGAACCTGTGGGATATTGTGAAGAGAAAGTTGAGAGACGCAAGACCCAACACTCTGGATGAGCTTAAGGCCGCTATCGAAGCATCCTGGGCCTCCATAACACCTCAGGAGTGCCACAGGCTGATTGCCTCCATGCCATGCCGCATTGAAGCAGTCATTCATGCAAAAGGATTCCCAACCAAGTATTGAGTGCATAACTGAACATGATTATTTGAAGGTTGGTGTTTTTTTGTATTAAAAACACTTGTCTTTCATTGGTGGGATGAAATATGCTATTTTTTTGGGACAGGCATTTTGGGTTTTCATGAGCTGTATGCCATATTCATCAGTATTAAAACAATTAAAGACCTGAAATATTTCAGTTGGTGTGCAATGAATCTGAAATATATGAAAGTTTCATTTTTATCATTACATTATGGAAAATAATGACTTATCACAATATGCTAATTTTTTGAGAAGGACCTGTACATTGGTATTCTTCTTTAACATTTGACTCGAGTGGGCCCCTACATTATTCCAAAAGTTATATCTCAGTGATACATAATCCGATCTGAACCAGATTTTTTTGCATAATCAGTGAACACTTGTATACACATTGGTAATGTTCTTTAACATTTGACTCCAGTGCGCCCCTAGATTATTCCAACAGTTATATCTCAGTAATACATCATCCGAAATGAACCAATTTTTTTGTGCATTATCAGTGAGCACTTCTAGACACATTGGCATTGTTGTTTAACTTTTGACTCCAGTACGCCACCTAAATTATTCCCACAGTTATATCTCCGTGATACATCATCTTATCTGCACTTGATCTTTTGAGATTCATCAGTGAGCACTTAGAGGCACATTGGTACTGATTCATGACATTTATTAAGCCCCACCCACTCAGAAGAAACTGTTGATTATTGGGTGACTCTTCCAGCTTAGCCCTGTGTAAGATATGACTGAAACTGTAACTGATGATTACCACACGACATGTTGAAAACCATAAAGGAAGTGCTCATCAAACATTCGCAACAAAACAGTAACTCCTGTCTGGAAGGTCGGATTTCACATATACCGGTAAGACCTGGAGCCGGACTAGTACTGACATGGATGGAAGGCGATGTCAAAGATTCAGGAAATGTGCCTCGTGGTGAACGCGTGTGGGATTGGCACGAGAGCGTTCGCGATGACGACTGGGTGGAGTCTAGCTGGAGCTCCCGCGTTCGCGGTATGGCCGGAGCGACGCTTTGCTGCGAGGGCCTTCAATGTTGCTTGCAGTTTTTATTATTATTATTATAATAACTGGCTTGTAAACTTTTCCTTTGATCTTTGCTGACACCATTTTGTCACAAATCAATCCTGAAACTTTTCTCCATCCACTCAATCCTGCCTGGACTCTCTTCTTCACCTCTTACCACACTCCCCATTTTCCTGGACAGTGGACCTAAAGTCCATGAAGTCCTGCACCTTTTTGACCTCTGCTCCTTGTAGCCTCACTGTTCCACACACATGTACTCTGTCTTACTACAACTGACTTTCATTCCTTTTCTTTCAAGTACGTACCTCCACCTCTCCAAGTTCTCTTCCACCTGTTCCCTGTTGTCACTACAGATCACGTCATCTGCAAACATCATAGTCCACAGGGATTCCTGACTGGCCTCATCTGTTAGTCGGTCCATCACCAGAGCAAACAAGATGGGGCTCAGAACCGATCCTTGATGCACTCCCATTGTTGGCATTGTTCACTCCTTCCTTTATAATCTGTTATGCACTTAACGCCCCTCCACATGCTCCGAGGGTCTTGTGAGATGAATTGACCCTCGATCCTCTTTGCATATGTGCCCTTGGCCCTCTTAATACCAGCAACCAGCTCTTTTCTTGTCCTACTCAGCTCCTCTGAGTTTCCAGACCTGAAGGCAGTGTTCCTGGCTTCCAGCAGGGTACGCACCTCTGCATTCAGCCAAGGTTTTCTGTTTGGGTAGCTTTTAACATTTCTGATAGTGGAGACGGTGTCAGTACATGTACTAATGTAACCCAGAACTGAGGATGTGTATTGGTCAAGATCAAGCGAACCTCCATTTTCAGCAGCTTCTCTGACAACCTGCCAGTCTGTTCGGTCAAAACAATCTCTCAGTATGGGGCCACTGTCCTGGATCCAGCATTTAACTTTCTTTTGTACCGGTCTGGAGCGTCTCAGCGGGGGCATGTAAGCAGGAGCCAGGAAGATTGAGATGTGGTCTGACAGTCCTAGGTGGGGGCGGGGTTCGGCTTTGTATGCATCTTTTACGTTCGTGTAAACACGGTCCAGCGTCTTGTCTCCAAGTGTCGGAATCGTCACATGTTGATTAAAGCTTGGGAGACACTCCTTTAGATTCACGTGGTTAAAGTCTCTGGCTACCACGTAAAGAGCCTCGGGGTGTTTGTTCTGCAGCGAGCTGATGATATCATGAAGCTCCTGCAGTGATTCATTAGCATTAGCGTCCGGAGGAATGTAAACAACTGTGATAAAAGTCACCGTGAACTCTCGGGGTAGATAATGTGACCGACATTTCACTGTTATTTGCTCCAAAGCCTTCGAGCATGAGCTATTTACAACAGTACAATTCGTGGACCAACTTTTACTCACGTGAATGCATACTCCGCCTCCCCGTGATTTCCCCGTTAGCTCGCTGCAGCGGTCCGCTCGAAAGAAAAGTCTGTCATCCAGCTGGAAGACTGTATCCGGCGTTTCGCTTGTAATCCACGTTTCCGTGAGGCAAAGCACTGCACACTTCTTCATCTCTTCTGAGGCGCCCGCTCTCAGACGAAGTAAATCCATCTTGTTGTCCAACGAGCGGACGTTCGACAGAAAGAGAGACGGCATGGGGAGTTTACCGGCTTTAGCGTTAGCTCGTAGCCTCACCATAACCCCCGCCCGGCATCCTCTCCTCTTAAACCGGGAGCAGCGCTTCCTCTTCTGCCCGCTGGAACGCCTCTGTTGCAGCTTCCAGGTAGATGACTTTAAGATCTGCATTCTGCCGAGTGTAGTTTTGAGTTTGTTGCTGATTTCTGCTATATTTCGTGGCAAATCTGCTCCTATTCTCATCAGTTCGGTTCGGCTATAGTTCACACGCATAAATCGCGCAGAGTCAGGCACAGAGTCAATATGAAAACTTCTAAAAACTGGGATGGTACCGGGAGCCTGTGAAGCTGCAACTGCTCTGAGCGCGGCCATCTTGGCAAGATTTAATTGAGACAAAGTTAAAGTATGCAGATATTACATATAATCAGAGTGCAGTCTGAGGAACAAAATCAGAGTGAACCTTGCCTGGTCAATCAGCTGATGTTTGTTCAACCAAACTTTGTGTCTGAGCGAGATTTATAGGTTTCTCATGTCTTGCCCTTTCGGGTTCGGACAGACTTGTGATTGGGTGTCAAAACCTCTTGATGGTCTGAGTGACACCCTGTTCAGCCAGTCAGGAGCAGATTTTATCTCCAGGGTTACTCCGAAAGCCCCAGACGGCCTTGCTCGTTCTTTTACTGATAAGGGTTGATTTACGAGCTTTGTTTTGGAACACAGGACACTTACTCTGGCTCTCATCTGTGTAAAGCTTTAAAACACGTTTTCTGTGTGTCTGAACTATTATTAATGTGAAAGCATATATACTCAACCTGTGTTAAGTATAAAGTATATGAATGTTGTGATTTAGCGTTATTTATGTTTAATCAACGTGTGAGCAGTGTGTCACATTGGTGGGCCCTCACTCTCAGCTGCTCTGCTCAGATGAACAAAGAAGGATCGTTTCCTGCTGCACGAACAAGTGTCTTACCTGTCTCTGTTTCCCTCAGAATTATATCAAATGTGAACTTGTATGATTATCCTTAGCACTTGTGAGATCATATATAACATGAAGTAATTAGTGTATGATTATACCCGCACACACCTTGTAGAAAATGTATCAATTCACATCATCAGAGAAATGTCAAGGCTTGTCAAAAGATATAAAAGATATAAAAAAGATATCAAATCCAACAACACCTAGCTTCAGCTGGGAAGTAAGAAAAAAAAAACACGCCTATTTCCTGTCAGTAAGAAGTGACGAATAGAAGAAAACAAAAGGAGAATTAAAAAAACGTACAGACTGACAGAAAAATCTTAAAGTGAAAACAGACTTTGTTGTTATGCCACTGTCAAAAGAGAAGGGGCGAACTGGAGTTGGAAAAGCCAGTGAGAAATGTAAGACTAACCCTTCAAACTTTGCATAAATTGTTATGCAAACAACAGCTGACAGGAAAAAACTGAAGTGACTGTCAGCTTTATTTCAACATTAGAGCAAGCATTGCTCAAGGATCTGAGTGACACTCAGAGCTGTAAAAGCTCTTATCTAATCACCGATGACAGAAGTCTCTGCCTGCCCTCAATCTCATTTTCTTCTGTAATCTGTGCTGCAGCTGACATCTGGCTGCCTGCTGCACGTCTCCAGTGACAGTTCAGACTGAAGGCTCTGCTCATCTGCCTGAGAAGTCTGGGGCAGCAGAACATGTTCAATCAGAAAACAGTCCAAGTGCTGTTGCCATCAGTGTGAATGTGGAAAGATCAAACTGATCACACTTAACACCTGAGAAGATCTGAACTGAAACGAGAGATGTCATTTCCTATAAAAGTGCAGTGTGAATGCTTACTGCTGAATGATATTAGCTGAAAGCTGCTGAACACGTTTCATCTCTAAACTGTTATTATGAGCTGAATTTCAACAGTTGACATTTACTGAAAGCAGCAGAAAATGGCCAATATGTGTAGAAAAAGCTGAATAGAGCTGAAATGTAGCCAAAATCAGCAGAATATGATGAAAAAGGCTGGATAGATTACAAAAAATCTGAAACTAGGTCAAACGAAACTGAAATTAGCAAAAAGGTAGTTGAAAAATAAGGAAAAGTGGTGGCGCAGAGGTTAGAGAAGGCGGGCCTGTGATCAGAAGTTTGCCGGTTCAACTCCCCTGACCGACAACATCAAAATGTGGGTGGGAAAGGTGAAGCACCCACACCTGCCACAATGGGACAAAAGAGAACTTATGACTATACCTAAGGAAATTAATTTGACATATATTCATTCCACACCCTTTAAAAAAACATTTGAATTTTTCACCTATCTTGGTATAGTTGTAACAAAGGACCCCAAGGACCTGCTTCAAAGGAATTGGCATAAAAAAAATTGAACAACTTAAAGACACTCCCATTTTCTCAAGTTAGTAAAATGTATGCAGTTAAAATGATTGCACTGCCACATTTCATACATCTTATCCAATCTCTTCCTTGTTATATTCAATCACATTTTAAGCAATTAGATTCAGTCATTGTGCCTTTTATATGGAATTATAAAGCTATAAGAATCACAAAGAAACATTTATGCAAACCAGTGGGGGGGTTGCTCTTCCAGACTTTAAGATGTATTATTGGGCTGCACATCTATCAGTGCTGTCCTGGTGGAGAGTGGCCCTCTCCTCCTCTTCATGCTCCTGCCCGTCCTGGTTGTGTATGGAACGGTGGCTTTGCAGGAATACTTCCTTGTTAGAGCTGCTTAACAACCCACTAACGCTAAAGTAAATAAAGCACTATATAATGACAGCTTTGTAATCAATATTTCTCTGGTATTCTGGAAACAAACTTTACGGTAAAGCTACTAGAATGTATACCGACTCTCCTATCTGTGAACATCATGCTTTTCAACCAGGCCTAACTGATACTGTCTTCTCTGACTGGAAACAGAAGGGTATCCGTAGCTTAAATGATATTTATTTAGAGGGAAATTTTGCTTCATTTTCACAGCTTCAAGCCACTTTTAAAATTTCCAACTCAAGCTTTTTTAGATATTTACAAGTTAGAGATTTTATCAAAAAAGAATGTACCAAATTTTGAAACCTTAAATAAACATCAGAGTCAAGAGTTTCTTTATTGTCATTCGCACCTCATGTGGTACATGTGGTGGAGTGAAATTATGTACACAGGGTCCCAGTTACATCCGACAATAAAATGTATAAGAAAAACAGTAATAACATCTAAGATATGAACTAAGAAAAACAACTAAATATACACTAAGCACTCATAACATAAAACATTGAACATCAGCACAAACATGAACATGAGTCTGTGTGAGCAGATGTGCACGCATGAACACATCAACATTGAAACAGATCAGCAGCAACATGATGTGGTTTTTCACAGTGATTATTCTAGTTAGAGATTCATGAGTCTAACAGCCTCAGGGTAGAAGCTGTTCCTCAGTCTAGTGGTTCTACACTTAATGCTCCTCAACCTCCTTCCTGAGGGGAGTGGGGCAAAAAGTGTGTGTGCTGGGTGAGTGGGGTCCTTCATGATGCAGGTGGCCCTCTTCCTGCATCTAGAGGTGTAGATGTCTGTGATGGTGGGGA
>NC_056506.1:964500-980364 GCF_014905685.2 Nematolebias whitei | reverse complement strand
CTCCCCACCATCACAGACATCTACACCTCCAGATGCAGGAAGAGGGCCACCTGCATCATGAAGGACCCCACCCACCCAGCACACACACTTTTTGCCCCACTCCCCTCAGGAAGGAGGTTAAGGAGCATTAAGTGTAGAACCACTAGACTGAGGAACAGCTTCTACCCTGAGGCTGTTAGACTCATGAATCTCTAACTAGAATAATCACTGTGAAAAACCATATCATGTTGCTGCTGATCTGTTTCATGTTGCTGCTGATCTGTTTCAATGTTGATGTGTTCATGCGTGCACATCTGCTCACAGACTCATGTTCATGTTTGTGCTGATGTTCAATGTTTTATGTTATGAGTGCTTAGTGTATATTTAGTTGATGTTTTTCTTAGTTCATATCTTAGATGTTATTACTGTTTTTCTTATACATTTTATTGTTGGATGTAACTGGGACCCCGTGTACATAATTTCGCTCCACCACATGTACCACATGAGGTGCGAATGACAATAAAGAAACTCTGACTCTGACTCTGATGAGCTTTCTTGATCAGGCTGGTGTTGTTGCTCCAGCTGAGGTTGTCATTCATGTGTACACCCAAGTACACATGAAACCTTGGAAGAAATTATCAACTTTAACCCGGCCACCCGTGGGGCTGTCTTCCTTCTATTGAATCATTCAAAACGGTGCTTTATACAATACTGCGAGTCAGTGGTCCTCAACCCCCGGGCCGCGGACCGGTACCGATCCGTGGGTCAATGGGTACAGGGCTGCACAGAAGGGGAAAAAAAGTTTTCTTTTGAAAAATCACTGGATTGTCTCGACCACATCAGTGTCTTTAGTCACTCTTGACGCAGGTCAACATACACCAGTGGTCAGTTTCAGTTTGTGCTGCATGTGCAGATCAGTTCTACACTGCTGGTGAAGAACAAAGCAATTCAGCTACGTGGTCTGGAGCAGACAGGTGGAGGTGTGCAGCCGTATCTGTCATTTTGAAGGATCACTGCATACTTTTCAGCACGCCTGACAAAGATTGACTGTAAAACTATAACTAAATAAAAGTATAATTTTAACAAGCTTCCTAACATGGTGATTGGTGATCAGCTGAGTGCCGAGTGCTGCGCTGCACGGGAGTTAAAAACTTATCAAACAATCAAACATTTAGGAGGAAGAGCAGGAAACAAAAAAAGAAAAATGAAGAACACCAAAAAGACAGAAAGTGGTAAACCAGGCGTAAGAAATTTTTTATTTTAAGTGAAAGAAAAAGTTTGACGAAGACTTCCGCCTTCCGCCCTTGGCATTGTCTCGCTGGATTTGCTCCAGTAGACTGGCTGGTGAGGGCCGCTAGGCTTCTCCGGCGGGCTGTGGGTGGACGCGGTGGACGACGCTGCGCTACTCCGGCGGGCTGTAGGTGGACGACGCGGACCACAGTTGGACCATCTTGTCGGGGACGTGAGCTCCGGTGACAGCTGCTGCGCTTCTCCATCAGGCTGTGGGTGGACGACGCGGGCTACCATTGGACCGGCTTTGTTGGGGTCGTGGCTCCGGTCTGTAGTTGTTGGATTTGTGTGCCTGCTGGAGCTGACCTTCCATGGCTGGTCCTGCGGACTGTTGGATCCGCTCACCGATCTGGTTATTGTAGCTGCTAGGTCGCAGCTACCAGCTAAAGGTTGGTGAACATCGTGATCAGCCTTCGACTTTCGTCTAGCAAACTGAAATCTTAACAACATTAGGACAGAAAATTGATGAAAAATGTCAAATAAACGTGGACAAAGGAAGCAAGAATCACTGGTTGGGAATTGGGAAGATATGGAGGAGATTAAGAAATCATTAAACTTTATGAGTGCTGAACTAACAAGGTTAGCATCTCAACAAGAACTCCTGGTTGGATTGATTAATGAAGTAATACAATTAAAAATACAAATAACTAATAAAGACAATAAAATAGCTGAACTTGAAAAAAAAGTTGATTATCTGGAGCAAGACGCAAGACTAAATAATCTAGTGATAACTGGACTTGAAGTCAAGCGCCGGTCATATGCACAGGTTGCTGCAGGTGCTGACACAACACGGGATGCACAGCAGGATGAGCTGCGGACTTTGGAGGAGCAAGTGGTGTCTTTTTTCCAAGATAAAGACATTGATGTGGACCATGAAGACATCTCTATCTGTCACATCTTGCCCAGTAAAGTCGATAAATCCAAACCATCAATAATTATGAAGTTCATAAGTAGAAAATGTCAGGGTTTTCGGGTCAGGGACGAACCCAGTAGTGCAGACAGGGACTCAACTCGGCAGAATTACAAAAAAGAGATATTTAATAATAAATAAAAAAATACAAAATAATAGGCTGACGAGGCAGCACAACTTACAAAACAGGATGAAGGCACGGGAAGCTCAGAGGGACTCAGGAAACTCAGGGAACTCAGAAGACTCAGGAGAACATAGTGACCCAACGAAGACGACGCGACAAAGAACAAGACTGAACAGACGGCTTATATACAGGGACAAGACGAGACGTGATTACAAACAGCTGTGACAAGACAAGGGTGGCACCAATTGAACTAAAGAGAAAACACTAGGGAACACAGACACAAACCGGGCCACCAAATGGTACCATCCTTACAGTACCCCCCTCAAGGACACCACCAGGCGTCCCCAAAACCCCCCCCCCCCGAAGGACTTGGGTGGGTGCAGGGTGGCACTGCAAGGGTGGAGGGCCCGAGGAAACACAAGGAAGAAACCAAAGACCTGACAAAACTACGGCAAAACACAAGCAGGGAACAGAAAGGATTTGGACGGTCAAGAGACCGTCCCTAGAAGTCATTGTTCCGGCGGGCGGCCGGGAGGCCGTCCATCATGGGAACCACGTTCCGGGAGGCGGCCGGGAGGCCGTCCAATACGTAGGAGATCCGGCGGGCAGCCGGGAGGCCGTCCATCAAGCCGGGCCAGGTCAGGGGGGTGGCCTGGAGGCCGTCTATCACGAGAACCACGTTCCGGGGGGCGGCCGGGGGGGCGGCTGGGAGGCCGTCCAATACATAGGACCAGAGAGGCCGCGGCATGCGGCGATGACAACTTGGAGGCCACATCTGGCGGCGGTGAAGAGACCTTGGAGGCCGCATCTGGCGGCAAAGAGACCTTGAAGGCCACATATGGCGGCGAAGAGACCTTGAAGGCCGCATCTGGCGGCAAAGAGACCTTGGAGGCCGCATTTGGCGGCGAAGAGACCTTGGAGGCCGCATCTGGAGGCGAAGAGACCTTGGAGGCCGCATCTGGCGGCGATAACGACTTGGAGGCCGCATCTGGCGGCGAAGAGACCTTGGTGGCCGCATCTGGCAGCGAAGAGACCTTGGAGGCCGCAGCATGCATCATGGAGTGCTGGGGAGCTGCAGCATGCGCCATGGAGACCTGGGGAGTTGCTGCTGCTGTCACGGAGGCCTGGGGAGTTGCTGCTGCTGTCACGGAGGCCTGGGCAGTTGCTGCTGCTGTCATGGAGGCCTGGGGAGTTGCTGCTGCTGTCACGGAGGCCTGTGGCTCTGCAGCAGACGACGGAGAGGCCTGTGGCTCTGCAGCAGACGACGGAGAGGCCTGTGGCTCTGCAGCAGATGACGGAGAGGCCTGAGGCTCTGCGGCAGGAGCAGGAACTGAATCTTCTGCGGCAAGAGCAGGAACTGAATCTTCTGCGGTAGGAGCAGGAACTGAATCTTCTGCGGCAGGGGCAGGAACTGAATCTTCTGCGGTAGGAGCAGGAACTGAATCTTCTGCGGCAGGAACAGGAACTGAATCTTCTGCGGCAGGAGCAGGAACTGAATCCTGTGGCAGGAGCAAGAACTGAATCTTCTGCGGTAGGAGCAGGAACTGAATCTTCTGCGGCAGAAGCAGGAACTGAATCTTCTGCGGCAGGAGCAGGAACTGAATCTTCTGCGGCAGGAGCAGGAACTGAATCTTCTGCGGCAGGAGCAGGAACTGAATCTTTTGCGGCAGGAGCAGGAACTGAATCTTCTGCGGCAGGAGCAGGAACAGAGTCTTCTGCGACGGCGGCAGGAACGGAGTCTTCTGCGACAGCGGCAAGAACGGAGTCTTCTGCGGCGGCGGCAGGAACGGAGTCTTCTGCGGCGGCGGCAGGAACGGAGTCTTCTGCGGCGGCAGGAACGGAGTATTCTGCGGCGGCAGGAACGGAGTCTTCTGCGGCGGCGGCCGGAACGGAGTCTTCTGCGGCGGCGGCAGAAACGGAGTCTTCTGCGGCGGCGGCAGGAACGGAGTCTTCAGCGGCGGCGGCGGCAGGAACGGTGTTCTGCAGCGGCGGCAGGAGCAGGTGCGTAATCCATCTGGCCCCCCTCGGAACAGGAGAGGTGAGGAGCGTCTGCCGGAACCCCCTCGGAACAGGAGCGTCTGCCGGGACCCCCTCAGAACAGGAGAGGTGAGGAGCGTCTACCGGGACCCCCTCGGAACAGGAGAGGTAAGGAGCGTCTCCTGGGACCCCCTCGGAACAGGAGAGACGAGGAGCGTCTGCCGGAACTCCCTCGGAGCAGGAGAGGTGAGGAGCATCTGCCGGAACCCCCTAGGAACAGGAGAGGTGAGGAGCATCTACCGGGACCCCCTCGGAACAGGAGAGGTAAGGAGCGTCTGCCGGGACCCCCTCGGAACAGGAGAGATGAGGAGCGTCTGCCGGAACCCCCTCGGAACAGGAGAGATGAGGAGTGTCTGCCGGGACCCCCTCGGAACAGGAGAGGTGAGGGGCGTCTGCCGGAACCCCCTCAGAACTGGAGAGGTGAGGAACGTCTGCCGGGACCCCCTCGGAACAGGAGAGGTGAGGAGCGTTCGCCGGGGCCCCCTCGGAGCAGGAGAGGTGAGGAGCGTCCGCCGGGACCCCCTCGGAACAGGAGAGATGAGGAGCGTCTGCCGGGACCCCTTGGGAACAGGAGAGATGAGGAGCTGACTTGGGTTCAGAAATAGCGGTGACTAAATGGGCCTTTAAAGTCCTTATCTGTGACAGCAACTGACTGTATTCAGGAAGCCGTGCAAGACCAGGCACAGTCAATAAAAAATCCTCCATCATGGAAAATATGACGTCGGCGGAAGCCGGGTTGTCCCTAGCTGCACGGAACAAACCCAGCAAAGTACGGTTTATTTGTAATATTTCATAGGGTGAAAATGAGAGTATGGATGGAATGTCTCTATGTGGAGGTGTGGTGATGGGTACCGCCCCCACCGGAAACCTAGGAGGTGGGGCGGCAGAACACGCCCCCACAGAGTCACTGGGAGTAAGCTCGGGAGGTACGGTCAGGCTGGGTCGGGCAGCCGCGGCGCGGTGTGGCGGTGAGAGGCCTGATTCTGCCCTCACCAGGAACCTGGAAGGTGAGGCGACGGAATCCGCCCCTGTGGCGTCAAGTGGATCGGACTTGCCGAACCGAACAGGAGTGGACTGGAGCTCCCGCGGAACGTTGGATCTCGCCCACACCGGAAACCTGGGAGGTGAGGCGGCGGATCCCGTTCCCACAGAAACACCGGAACCAGCTCTAAAAATCTGCTCAGCCGACGTGACCGGGCCGGGCGCCGCGGACTGCCTCCGGAGCCGCTTTCCGCCTCTATGGCGGCAGCGGGACGGCAGAAGAACGGGGACAGAGTGGAGCTCGTCCATCTTAGCTCGCGGAGGGAAAAAGAAAAAAGGTGAGTTTGCCGAGAGAGAACCCTGCCCGCTGGGTTCTGGTATGGTCGCGTCGTAATGTCAGGGTTTTCGGGTCAGGGACGAATCCAGTAGTGCAGACAGGGACTCAACTCGGCAGAATTACAAAAAAGAGATATTTAATAATAAATAAAAAAATACAAAATAACAGGCTGAAGAGGCAGCACAACTTACAAAACAGGATGAAGGCGCGGGAAGCTCAGAGGGACTCAGGAAACTCAGAAGACTCAGGGAACTCAGAAGACTCAGGAGAACACAGGGACCCAACGAAGACGACGCGACAAAGAACAAGACTGAACAGACGGCTTATATACAGGGACAAGACGAGACGTGATTACAAACAGCTGTGACGAGACAAGGGTGGCACCAATTGAACTAAAGAGAAAACACTAGGGAACACAGACACAAACCGGGCCACCAAATGGTACCATCCTTACAGAAAAGCTAGAAATAATGTAATAATGCAGGCAAAAACATTGACTGGAACAAAGATTTACATAAATGAACATCTAACAAAGAAAAATGGAAACATTGCATGTGAGGCAAGGTTGTTAAAAAAAACAAAATAAAATAACATCAACATGGACAAGAAATGGAAATGTTTGGATCAAAGTGCGTGAAGGGTCTCAACCAAAAATAATAAAAGAACTGAAGGATTTGGAAAAAACTTAGATGATTTTAAGATAAGATTAATTAAAATTCATTTAAATAAGTCTTACTTTGTCTTTTCTTTCTTTCTATCCTATTAAAAAAAAAAAAAAAAAAACTACACTAGATAGTCACTAGAATAAATATTTCATAATAATGGTGTGGAGAGGATGGCTGTAAGGGGAGAAGGGAGGCCATCTAGAAAAAAAATAAATAAATAAATAATTTAAATAAATTTGCATCAAAAAAAAAAAAATTTGACAAAATGTACAGTCTGAAGAACAAGTACATTTAACCATGACAATATACAAAGACACAGAATCAAAAATATATAGCATTGAAGATGTGATTGATACAGATTTCTTTCCAGTTATAAAAGATTGTAAATATTACAATGAAGATCAGTTTAACGATATCAATATAACAAATGGAGGTCTTTCTATCATTCACTTTAACAGTAGAAGTATAAATACAAATATAACCAAAATAATAGACTATTTAAAAGAATTAAACAGAACATTTGATATAATAGCACTGTCAGAGACATGGCTCAATGATGTAAATACAAGTATTAATTTTGATGGGTATGAATTATATCATACAAACAGAAAAAGTGGAAGGGGTGGTGGAGTCGCTCTATTTGTTAAGAATGAAGTAAAATGCAAATTGATTAGTGAAATGTCAATAATTGTTGATAATGTAATGGAAATGGTAATAATAGAAATAATAAGCAGGAATGATAAAAACATCATAGTAAGTTGTGCATACAGATCACCAAGCTGAAAGATAGAAATATTTACTGATAAAATCATGGAGCTATTTGAAAAGAACTTCAACAAAAAAACACTTTTGTGTGGAGACTTTAACATTGATCTAGGAAATTCCTTGGATGCAAATAACACCAGTACATTCATAAATACAATGTATAGTTTAAATCTTTATCCGTTAATATCCAAACCCACAAGAATTATAACTCACAGTGCTACAATAATTGATAACATTTTCACAAATATAACAAATGGGGATGTGATAGGTGGTATCCTTATTACTGACCTAAGTGATCACTTACCAATCTTTACAATCTACAAAAATGATCAAAATACCATAAAAGCAGAAAATAAAAAGAACAAAATAATAAACATATCTAAAAAAGCATTAGATAGATTAAAAGAGGACTTAGATAAACAAACTTGGGAAAACGTGTATGTTGATGATGTGAATACATCATATAACGAGTTTATGAATATTTTAGAAACTCTATATGAAAAAAATTGTGTGAAAATAAATTATACTAGAAAAAATACTGTTGACTAACCATGGATGACGAAAGGACTGAAAAATGCTTGTAAAAAAAAGAACTATTTGTACTCATGCTTTCTAAAATCAAGAACACAAGAATCTGAAGAAAAATATAAGCGGTATAAAAACAAATTAGTAGGAATTATAAGAAAACACAAAAAGGAATATTATAGTGGTTTATTAAATAAAAGTAATGGTGATATTAAAGCAACATGGCGAGTAATGAATAATGTTTTGAAGAATCATAAATCAAAGATTGGTATCTCACAACATTTTGTAAAAGATAATGGTGAAATTTATGATGATAATGAAATGGTTAATGGATTTAATCAATATTTTGTGAATGTTGGATCAAATCTTGCAGGCAAAAGACCTAAAGTAAATAATATAGTGAACCATCCAATTATTAGTTGTGCAAACAGTATTTATCTTAAGGAAATCGACAAAGAAGAAATAATGAATGTAGTTAATAAATGTACTGATAAGAGATCAAAAGACTGGGTTGATATGGACATGAAGCTGGTGAAGGATATAATGAGTCATATTATTGAGCCTTTTACATATATATGTAATTTATCATTTACAACAGGAACATTTCCAGATCATATGAAAATAGCCAAAGTAATACCTCTTTTTAAGGAAGGTGATAAAAGTACATTTAACAATTATAGACCAATATCCCTTTTACCACAGTTTTCAAAAATTTTAGAAAAACTGTTTGTGATTAGATTAGACCAATTTATTGATAAACAAAATATTCTGAGTAATAGTCAGTATGGTTTCAGAGCAAAAAACTCTATGTCAATGGCTATCATGGAATTTATGGAACAAATAACTACTGCTATGGATCAAAAACAAAATTGTTTAAGTATTTTTGTTGATTCCCTGTGATGGACTTGCGACCCATCCAGGGTGTACCCCGCCCCTCGCACAGTGATTGCTGGACATGGGCACCAGCGACCCCCGTGACCCAAAATGGAATAAGCGGGTAAAAGATGATGGATGGATGGATGGATTTTTGTTGATTTAAAAAAGGCTTTTGATACGATTGATCATACTATTCTCATTGACAAATTAAGTAAATACAGTGTTAGAGAACCAGCATTACAGTGGGTATCTACTTATTTAAGAAATAGAAAACAATTTGTGCAAATAAATGATGTAAGATCCAACCTCTGTAATATTACATGTGGAGTCCCTCAGGGTTCTGTACTTGGACCAAAACTATTTATTCTGTATGTTAATGAATTGGTAAAAGTGTCAGATCTCCTTAATGTATCCTATTTGCTGATGATACCACTTTTTTTATTTTGGTAAAGATATGAGACAGATGTTTGAGTTGATGACGGCAGAATTTGTTAAAATACAAGATTGGTTTAAACTAAATAAATTATCATTAAATATAAGTAAAACTAAGTACATGATATTCAGTAAAAAAAAGGAAATTATTGATGTTCCATTTACGATTGATGGTGTTGAGATTTGTCGTGTTAGTGAAATGAAGTTTTTGGGTGTTGTCATTGATGATAAATTGACGTGGAAACATCACATAAATTCTGTAAGGATAAAGATAGCCAAATCTATTGCAGTATTATACAAAGTCAGGAACTTGTTAAATGATAAAGCCCTGTATTTGTTATATAACACAATTATTGTCCCACATATAATTTATTGTATTGATGTTTGGGGAAAAGCATGTAAAACATTTACGGAACCTGTTTTCTTGCTGCAGCAAAGAGCAGTAAGAATAATCACTAGAAAACATTACTGTCACCCATCTAGCACATTATTTCATCAACTGAAAATATTGAAGTTCCATGACTTGGTGGATTATAATATTTTACTAGTTATGTATAGAGCTCATATAAATGAACTACCTGTGAATATCCAAATAAATTTCATTAAGCGACAAAGCTGTTATAATCTCAAGGGAAAGGAAATATTCGTTAAACCAAGATATAGAACCAGTTTGAAGGGTCGGTCAACCTCAATCCAGGGAATTAGATTGTGGAATGGTTTGAAAACTGAAGGGAAAAATGCAAAAACAACGATTACTTTTAAGAAAATTATTAAAAATGGACTTGTGCAAAAATATATATGAAATACTGTTATGTATGTTGCATTATAGTTCGAAAATTATAGTGAATTGTTCTTTTTTTCTTTTTTGTTTGTTTAGGTACTTACAGATGATTGTTGTTTGATATGAATTATTGTAAGAGGGGGCAGATAAAATAAGATTTTTTCTTTCTTCTGCTACCCTTCATTTTATCTATATATTATATAAACTTAGTTTGCATTATTGTTTTTTTGTGTGTTGTATTTTAAAATAAATAAATTTAATTAAAAAAATTTTTTTTTAAAAATCACATCAGAGCTGTCGCTTCACATTTTTGCTTCTGCTCAAAAAAATCTCTGCCCCTAAAAGTTCAAAGCCATGGGTAATTTTATTATAAAACACAAAAATATAATTCAATGTTTTGCACTAGGCATAAGTTCCTGTGTTTTTGTGAACAATCTGATGTGAATCACTGCAGGAGTTGTCTGAACTTTCACCGAACTGATAAAACAGACGATGGCAGCTCATGAAGCCGTTTGGCTGCAGTCATAGAGTATCTGAAGTGAAAAATGTTTGAAATGTTTGTAAAATACACCAGAATGCAGGAAATGGCATCTACTTTAGTCAAAATTCTGTTGTGGAGGACACCCAGACCACGCCGCACCAGTCCGTGAAAATAATGTGTGACATGAAACCGGTCCGTGGCGCGACAAAGGTTGGAGGCCACTGCTGTGAGTCACAAACAGTCCTGGACACAGGAGCTTAACGTAGAAGTGAGTGAGGAAAGAATGTTGAAGAAATATTCATAAATGTTCTGTAAATGCCAGACATAACCTCATACAATTTCAAACGATTCACACACTTTATTTTGCTTAAGAAAAGTTACATAAAATCTTTCCTGATGGTTGTGCAGCCTCTCAATGACGACTCAGGCACGGCTTTCATTGAAGCGCCCGTTTTAAATAAAGAAGCCGTGCCTGAGTCGTCACTAGCTATGTTTACATGCGCAGAATTCTCTGACCGGATTGAAATGTGTTCTGTTTGAATAATTCAAATGTATTGTTTACATGGGCACAATCTGTTCATGATGAGCTTTTACATGCAGCGGGCTTTGTTCTGAACAGCAGTACTGACATGCGCAGAGTGGTAAACTCTCCTTAAAAAAACCACCGAAGAAGAAGTTCTACTTCCGGGTGAACGTAAACAAACCTGAACACCCAAAATGGACCCGCGACAGGTTTTAATGATGTTGGAGACGTTATTGCACTCCCTGACTGAGCTACAGGTCATAGAAATCATTTTGAGCTCTTTCAAAGTTTCTAGTAGAAATGTTGTGTCGCTCACCGACCAGTTTTACTTCCCTGACATGCTAATATTATTAGCGTTAGCCAGGCGGAAATGGCAAAGTCGCACATGCGCAGTCAGGTCAGTTTTTCACCATCAGATAAAAATGAACAGATCAAGCGTTTACATGCGCACCGATCGGGTTTCGGATCGGCGTAAACCACCCGTTTCGTTCTGATCAGAAATTATAACGGATCGCGCCGAATACACAAAAAATAACCCGAACTGAGCGTTTACATGACACACTTTTATTCTGACCGGCCATTTGATCCGGTTACTTATGTCCATGTAAACATACCAACTGAGAAACTGCTGCTGATCTGTTTCATGTTGCTGCTGATCTGTTTCATGTTAATGTGTTCATGCTGCTCATCTGCTCACACAGACTCATGTTTGTGCTGATGTTCAATGTTTTATGTTATGAGTGCTTAGTGTATATTTAGTTGATGTTTTTCTTAGTTCATATCTTAGATGTTATTACTGTTTTTCTTATACATTTTATTGTTGGATGTAACTGGGACCCTGTGTACATAATTTCACTCCACCACATAAACCACATGGGGTGTGAACGACAATAAAGAAACTGTGACTCTGACTGACTCATCTATGCAATCGATGTAAATGTATGACAGGTAATCTGGCACACTCCTTTTGATATTGTAATAAAAGTCAATCATTCTGGAAATCTATGTCCCAATGTTTTTCAGATTCTTTTGGCAAACATATGTTCCCCAACCCTCTTGTAGCAATTCTGGGAGCTGTTAGTGTTCTTTGTCTAACTAACAAGTAGGAGAAAAGAACTCTTCTCTTTGGGATGGTGAGAGCAAAAAAAATATTTTTACATATGTGGAAACTTGATTCTGTCCCGACATTTGCTTTGTGGAGAGAGGTTTCCCATGTTGCACCTGGAGAGACTGACACGGTGTAATGAAGACAGAGGAGCTGAGTTTCACCAGACATGGGACTTTTCTGAAATACAAAAAAGGCAATGAACTGCAAACTTTAGTAACCTTGTGGACCTCAGTGGACATATAATTTTGAATATGTATAATAAGCTTGAGTTTGGTTTCTTTGTCGTTTGTGTTTTTTTATTTGTTTTTGAAGGTTTACAACATGCTTTGTTCAGTCTGTCAAGTGTTTGAATGTGTGTTCTTATGGGTTTTTTGGTAACACTCAAACAAATAAATATATTACAAAAAAAGAAAGAAAAACAAAAAGTGGACACAAACATAGAAAAAAGGCAAGTCTTACAAGAAAATACACAAAAAGAAGCTGAAAAATCATAAAATAGCTGAATTTAGCAGAAAGATGCTGAAAGGAGCTGAAGAAAAACAAAAGCTGAAAAGATCAGTAACAGGTTTTAAACAGCTCGAAGGGTTTGGATGTGAAGAGCTCCATTCATTTTTAACGAGGAAAAACATGGCCGACAAAGCTACCGATAAATATTTCAAATAGTAAAAATTGTACAAACACCAGAAGTCAGAGCAGGAATGTCCTGAATGAGCCGAACTAGGGCTGTTGTAAACAAATATTTTAGTAATCGATAGATTATGCTGACGATTATTCAAGTAATCTGAATCAACATTTTTCAGGTTCTGCAGTAACTACCGTACTCATTTTATGAGTGATACAAATACAGGAAAAAAAACATTAAATAAACAACCCATTTAATTCATCTTTTTAAAATAGTTTATTGCTTAAGTTGAATTATTTTTAAACATCACATAAAAATATCCTGATGCATGCTCAATAATCCAGGTAGAAAAATCTAAAAAAGTTAAATCTGGTCCTCTGGACATTCAAAAAAAACTTCTTGAGCATGTGATCAGCTGGTTCTGGTTGTCAGCAGCAAAACTGGTTGATCCACTCTGAGAAGGTGCTATTTAAGAGACTGAGCTGAATACAGCTCCTCAGACTGAGGAAGTCCTCAGGATGAGAGACGAAACGTTTCTACATTTTTTTGTTGATTTGCTTTGTTTTTTGTTTTCTTTTAATGTCCAGAGGACCAGATTGAACTTTTTTAGATCACATAAAAATCTAAATGCTGTAAAATAATTTTCATGGATTAGAAAACTGAATGGAGACTTTATGTTATAAACTGAGTAAGATAGATAATGTACAGTTTGTACATTGAGTTCTGCAGACTGTATTATTATTTAGTCTTGATTGCTGAGCTATAAACAAATATGACCGTAGTAATAAATGCAGATTAATCAGTTTTCAGTCATAAACAGCAGTAGAAGCAAAAAATCCTATTAACTCGTTTAAAAACATATACACTTGAAATATTCACCCTAAGTATCTCATTAAGTCAGGATGGAAGTTCATCAATAAATAAATGTGTCAGTTTGTTGCTGCTTTGATCTTTAACAAACTTTCATCAAGTCCTGCAGTTTTTCCCTCACACAACGTTCAGACTCTGCCAGGAAGCCACTATGATCAGTCAGTAGATTTAACATTAGCAACAATATGTCTCATTTTACATTTATAACATGACAGATGATCACACATTTAGTTTAACGTGTTTTACAAAGAGAGCATGATACCTGTTCCAGCTGTGGACGAGTTCGATGCTACAGCAGCTGTTTTCTCTTCAGACGCTGCAACATGGACGACGTGCTGTTGTGGTTACTCCAGTTCTGTTTGCACTGGAAGCATTGAGCTGTGTTGTCTTTTCTGTTTAGTCTAACATGTTCCCAACTTTACACGGGTTTTGTTGTCTTCGGGGCTCTTCTTCTAGGCCAGGGGTGTCAAAGTCAAATGGACGGAGGGCCAAATAAAAAATTTAGCTACAAGCCGAGGGCCGGACTGATCGAATGTTCATTGAAATTTTTTTAAATGACGCATATAGTCTAGTGAACCTAATTGAACCTACTGAAAACCTAACAAATATATTCCAATATGATCAGATAAATAAAGCAATATTTTCTTATGGCTCTGTCAGTAATCTTTAATTTTCAACAGACACAAAAGACAAATTTCCTTTATATAAAAATCCCCATAACATGAACATTAAATGAAAGAAACCTGTATTATTCAAGGCACCATCAGTAGCCTATATTTTCTATTTTAGCAAAAGTGGGCTAAATTTACTTCAAAGAAAAAAATAATAGCAATTTTCTATCATCCACTCAACTGAAATATTTTTAAAATATAATTGGATTGAAATACAATAAAATAAAGTGCAAAAATCTATTAATCAAAAACAACATTTTCCTCAAGGAGAAGTAACATGAAGTGAAAACAAATATTAAACTTTAACTTTTAAACTTGAACTGAGTAAAAACTCTAAATATGTGCTTGCACAGTAATGTTCACTTGTTTGAGGTTGAGGGTGATACTTAGTGGTGTCCCATCTTTTCCACAAGTTCATCAATGTTCGGGGTAAGGCTCTGAGCTGAGGAAATCCTCAGAATTGAGTGAAGGTGTTCAGCAGTAAGTCGACTTCTGTGTGATGTTTTGTTCAGGTTCATCAAAGAAAACAGTTGTTCACACAGGTATGTGCTGCCAAACATAGACAACGTTTGAGCAGCCTGGATGCGCAGCTGGGGCATTGTGTCGGGGAGGAAACGGGCAAACTCCGCAGCACCCACTGCCGCATATTTTGCCCTCAGTGCATCATTGCATTGGAGGTCAATCAACTCCATTTGGAGGTTTGGTGGTGAGCTTTCCACGTCAACAGCAAATGGATTACCGAGCAGTTCAAACCTGTTTTTTTTGTGCTTCAAAGTCAGCAAATCGGCGTCGAAAGTCAGCGGAAAGCATACCTATTTTATCAGCAAACTGTGCGCTCGGGAACGCACTGGTAGAGAGCTTCTCTTTCATGGTCTGGCAGCTGGGAAAGTGGCTCAAATTTTCTTTACGCATCTGCGTCTCCCACAGAGTCAGTTTGGTTTTAAATGCCTTCACTGGACTGTACATATCAGAGATGACACGATCCCGACCCTGCAGCTGCAAGTTCATTGCATTCAGATGACTCGTAATGTCACACAGAAAAGCCATTTCACACAGAAACATCTCGTCTCGGAGTTGTGTTGTGTCTTTCCCTTTGCTGTCCAAGAACAGACAAATCTCCTCACGAAGCTCGAAACATCTTTGGAGCACCTTTCCCTGGCTTAGCCATCGCACCTCTGTGTGATAAGGCAAATCACCATGCTCCGTTTCTAACTCCGTCAGAAATGCCTTGGACTGGCGGTGATTTAAACCTTTGGCTCTGATAAAGTTAACTGCTCGTGTGATGATGCTCATTACATGTTCCATTTTCAAGGCTTTACCGCACAACGCTTCCTGGTGTATGATACAATGATAAGCTGCCAGGTCACCTGTCGCGTTTTCCTCTTGCATCTTTTCCCGTATCTTCGCCACCAGTCCGCTCCTGTGCCCACACATCGCAGGTGCTCCGTCGGTTGTCAAACCCACGAGTTTTTCCCAAGGCAGCTCCATCTCATTTACACATCTTGACACCTCTTCATACAAATCATGCCCCGTAGTTGTGCCATGCATAGGACGTAAAGCCAAAAACTCCTCTGTCACGCTTAGGCTAGAGTCCACTCCACGGATGAAAATTGACAACTGGGCAATGTCAGAAATGTCGGTGCTCTCATCCACAGCCAAGGAATATGCGATGAAATCTTTTCCCTTTTTCACAAGCTGCTCTTTTAGATTGATGGACAACTGGTCTACTCGCTCGGCAATGGTGTTTCTGCTCAGACTCACATTTAAAAAGAGTTGCCTTTTTTCTGGGCAAACTTATTCACAAACTTTAATCATACAGTTTTTGATGAAATCCCCCTCCGTAAATGGCCGGGTTGATTTAGCGATCTCTTCTGCCAAAATAAAACT
>NC_056506.1:955572-964400 GCF_014905685.2 Nematolebias whitei | reverse complement strand
CGCATGATGTGTTGGTGGCTGACTCATATTTGTCAGGCTAAAATGAACATGACCAAAGTTGTAGGTTCTCTCGGCGATTAAAAAAAACAACAAAAACAAACAAACAAGACCAGGTTTTTTGTTGTTGTTGAGGTTTTCATTTATTTATTTACCAGGAGCTGTCCATTAAAATGAAAGTTACAACCGTGACACGATTACGTGGACTCGTTTTACCGAGAAATTTATCAGATGAGCCGTGAAGACGGTCGGACCCGCCTCTCTGGTTGCAGTGCGCGCTCCCGACACAGGGGGAACAGATTTTCACGGGGGAACAGAATTTCGCACAAGACCGGCTTGCTGTGATCTGCGGGCCGGTTCTAATAATAAATCAAGATCATCCCAGGGGCCGTAAAAAACCTTCTCGCGGGCCGGATGTGGCCCGCGGGCCTCGACTCTGACATATGTGCCTTACGCCGTCATGAGCCATGTTTCCTGCTACTTCAAGGATCTCAGTGGTCAGGCACTTGAGCACAGCTGGCAGGTAGATGAGAATGCGTCCACAGAACATCCTTTTCAACTCATTTGAGATTTGAGGCTGTAGTTGAGATATTATTTGAGCTTTTGAGATGTTAATACTAATGGAAAATGGGGCATTAGATAAATACGACCGAAACCAACTGAGGGCGACACCCCTGATGCTCAAAGAAAAGGATGTATTGACTCCAGAATAACTCTGGTGTTCAACAACAGTACAGCTTTAAACATTAACCTACTTTGTAACCTCATTTAAAATAAAATATTTAAAACATAGTGGGCAGTTATATGTTTTGTTTTTTGTTTAAAGAAGATAGCGATTTAATGTAAGGTCATCTGGACAGTTTCTTTTTTTGTGCTGAAACGTTTCACCTTCCATCCAGAAGGCTTCATCAGTCAAGGAAATGCACAACACAAAACTGATTCTTCCCCCAAACAGCTTTCTCCAAAGTGGAACAAACCAGATATGTTGGTGCTAAGATGGTGTCTTTGGCATGCCCCCCTCCTTTGGTGCCGGTCCTCTTCCTCATAGACAGTCATGTCAAACTGGTTCAAAACAAAAAAAAAATCCATGCTCAATAATCCAGGTATACAATCCAACAATTTTCAGTCAGGTCATCTGGATTATTGAGCATGGAGTTTGTTGGTTTTGAACCAGTTTGACATGACTGTGAACAAGGAAGAGGGCTGACACAAGAGGTGGGGGTGTGCCAAAGACACCATCTTAGCACCAACATAACTGGTTTGTTCCACTTTGGAGTAATCTGTTTCGGGGAAGAATCAGTTTTGTGCTATGTGTTTCTTTGACTGATGAAGCCTTCTGGATGGAAGGTGAAACATTTCAGCAAAAAATAAACTGTCCAGATGACCTGACTGAAAATTGTTGGATTGTATATCTGGATTATTGAACATGGACTCTTTTTTTTTTTTTGGGTAAGATAGTGATTGGTTGTCTAGAGTTTCATGTACATATTGTATTATTAGTACTGGTATTTATCCTTACAGTCCACTGTTGGAGAGTCTCTATGTGAGGCTGTATCATTCTAGTTTTGTTTCCAAACTCTAAAGATGTCTTTTAAATCCCACTGCTGTGAAGAAACAGATGGTCCACCCAGCCGGCCAGAGATTTGGGATCCCTTCCTGCTACCTGGGCTCTGCTCCCAGCATGCCCCTGTCCCACACTTCTAGCCTGTCTAATTCAAAGGGGTGATGTAGAACAGGTTGGGATGCAGCCCACAAAGTCCTCATTTCAGAGGCTCAAAAGCTCATCTTCACTTGTCCTCGGAGCTCAGCAGGGACTGATGGGTCCTGTCAGACGCTCCTCTCAGTGGAAATATGACTTTCAGCTCTCGCAGCTGATAAAGAGACTGCTGAGCCCCACATTTCTTTATTTCCCTCTGATTTACCTAACTCCTTTTCTCTCTGTGTCTCTCTGACAGGCTCAAGACAAAAAGAAAGCTCTGGAGGAGACCAAAGCCTACACCACCCAGTCTCTGGCCAGTGTTGCCTACCAGATCAATGCCTTAGCAAACAATGTACTGCAGCTGCTGGATATACAGGCCTCGCAGCTGCGACGCATGGAGTCCTCCATCAACCACATCTCTCAGGTAGACTCTGCAGCAGCGGCGGGTGTGTGTGTGTGCATTCATACATGCATAAAGATTGTGGAGTTGCATGGCTGGGCTGTGTTTTTGTGTATTGTAGTTTGTCCGCCCTGCTGCTGCTAAAGCAGTGTCATACAAATCTTCGTAATTGTAGAATTGTGGTGTGTTTTTCCTTCGAGCTGCTCTCTTGTACTTGCCCTGCCTCAATATCTCTTAATGTCCACTCTGTGTATGTCTCATTAAAGGTAACATGAAACACTGGTGCTTTTCTTGCAGTTAGACATTTCCCCCTGCTACAGTCTGCAAGCTGCAGGATGAGCTGGTGTTAGGTGCAGTCTAATGAGGATCGTTTATTGATCCATTAAAGATACTTAGCAGTGGTTCTTGTCTGCCAGTCGTTTCTGCTTCAGATCATAGAGACCTCGGTGCCAACCACACTGTTACTGTGAGCAATCATCTTTTACACAAACCTTCAACACTACAGACTCGTGTAACTGTAAATATGAGCCTTTCTCTTCAGCAGTTACTGAAGAGAAATGTATCGACTTCAGTGAGTTCACAAAGCTCAACACAACTATTTTCATCAATACATTCTGACTTAAAGAGTCCAAACTTGTCAATCTCATTTGAGTGTATCAGAACAGACAAACTAACAATAATAATAAAACTAGGGATGCACAATATTACCAGCATGATATCGGTATTGGCTGATATAAGAGTTAAAGTTCAATATCGGACATCGGCCATTCCATCAAAGTAACTCACTGATATAAAAGACACTGTTTTTGTGACAACCCAGTGACAAGGATGCCTGCAGCGATGACGTCACGTGCACCTACTTGATCTCATGACGGAGAGGAAAATTCAAAATGTCGGCGGTGTGCAAGTTATATTTTTCGTTGGTGAGGATGTCTTATTCCGAAGATTTATGAACTGTGTTGAGCCTCGCCACATCGTCCGCAGTCGGAGATATTTTTCCGACATAACGTTACCAGTTACAAGCCGTCATTTCCAACGTCATTGAGAAGCTACTAGCCGATAGCACGACTTGTTGGGTGAGTTTTACCACAGATATTTGGATGTCGTGCTAGCCCCGTTAGCATGATTAGTCTTACGACACAATGGATAGACAAAAACTCTGAACTTAAAAAGTCTGTCCTTCATGCACAGGAGTGCAGAGGATCCACACTGCAGCTATAGGAACCTGGAACAAGCCTCCACAAGTGAGACAGCATCACAGGTGACTAATGCTAATAAATAAAATATAACACTTTTCGTTTAATATAAGTCAAAGTGTTATGCAGATCATATGGCTGTTACTGAATATATGTCACCAGCTCTTACAGCTATTGCACAATTTTTGAAGGGAAAAAAGTCTAAATAAGAGGGTTATGTTCTGACAAAGGAAAGTATATAAAATATCGGTATCGGATATAAGCCAAAAATCCAATATCGTGCATTCCTAAATAAAACGATTGTAACTAATTATTTTGCATAATTTCACCTCTATATAATGTAAAAAAAATGCAGATAAAACAAAATAATATAAAAACTGCCAATGTACTAGCTTTGAAATGCCATTCAGAACTGCTGCTTGCAAAGCAGCGTATATCATACCGCATAAGGAGGCTGCGAAAAACTGATAGTAGAAAGGCTATAACATTGATTTAAGAAAGACAAGCAGAGCCGTGATTCCTGAATTAGTTCAGATAGTGGTTTCTACAAATACACGAGTCTTCGCCTTGTTTGATCTGTTGTAGTTTTGTAACACTGCAGCTTTTTCTGGCTCACTTTCAGATTTATTTTATTGTGACATTGATTTCCCCAGTGAGCCACTTACTGTGGCTGTTTTAGCTTTATTATCTAAACGTTTCTAAATTATTCTCACTGATGATACGTTTTTTTGTAGATTCTGGTGGCCCGGACAGGTCTCTAAAGAGCTTCTCGTGAACCGATATCCGCCATTTGGACATTTCGTGGCCGTACGAATGTTTGAAGAGGCGTGAGTTAAATGTGACGGAGTCTGTGTTAATACGTGAACTGAATGTTGGCATGAAAAGTGCAGCTTTCTAATCTATCAGCTGTGTGGTTCGGTTCTAGAGAACGGCTCGGACGAGTCGGTGTTCTAAGAACAACACTGTTTTAGAGCTGAAAGTAATATCAATGTGTTCATTTAAAAACTGAAATTTGTACATCTGTTGTGTAACTGAAGCTGGGTTTGTGGTAAAACGCTTTATTCTGTTAAACTGTCGCAGAGAGGGACGGGGGTTCTGACCCGTTTCGGCTGTCGGACTCGGTTCAGATTCTTTTGAACGAGTCGTGTTTTGAATGGATAAACTGCTGTTTTGAAACTGGGCGCTGACTCAGGCCACTGTTAAAATTGCTTCGTTACATCTGTAACAGTAAAACTGTGCATTTTGAAAGTAAATGGACGAAATTTGACCGGACTTTTCAGGCTAAAGCTAACAGCTAGCTAGAATAACGAGCAGTGATTGGTCGAAAACCGCTGTTTGGGTCGCTCTGGTTCGCTGAGAAATAGGTGACGTGTCTGCGTTCACTCCCTCTGATGTCAGTAAAACCCACCCGGTTGTTCATTGGTTGATTCAATCACGTGACCCCGGAAATGCAGCTCGTTTTTGTATAGAAGCTTTCTCTGTTGTTTTAAAGTTGGAAAACGCTTTAAAATTGGTTCTGACCTCGTGATCCATCTCTTAAAAGTCTAATCGCTGAAACTTTGCCACGTTCAAGTTTTAAATCCGTCATTAAATGGTGATTTTGGACCACGCTAGCCGATGCTAAGTCTTAAGCTAACGGCTAAAGACCGGATGTTACCAAAGCCACAGGAAGTCATCGCGACTCCTACTGGACGTCACTAACAGTGACAGGTTAAAATAAATAAGGTTACACTGCCACCTCCTGTTGGAAACTCGAAATCACAGTTTCACTTCGTGTTTAGGATATTTTGGTGAAATTAAACGTGTTTTATTTCTGTCAGAAGCATTTTTGAGTTAATAAACGTTCCTCAAGCTGATTTATACTGTTATCTTACATTTAAAAAGTGATTAAAGTATTTATGCCTAGAGAAGGTGTTTACTAAGAAATTTTTCATTCACTGATAAATCCTCATGAGGAGGTGCAAAATGAAAAATTAAGAACTTTTGATAGATACAGTCTAGATAATCACAGAGTTGATAAGTTTACTCAATTGCTGAAAGGAAAATACACGTTTAATTGCCAAAACACCAAATATAAAATAAATATAACAGAAAAGGAAACCTTTCTGATTTATTTTACCACCTAAAAACACAACATCTTCCTGTCTATTTATTTAAATAAAATAAATAAAGAGATAATGGAAAAAGAGGAGGAAAGCAATGACCCCTTGAGCTCCTATGAGTCAGTTGATGAACATCAACAGGTTGACATAATTCAGAGAGCTTTAAATATTTTAACGACCCCAGTAATTGGTACACCATTAGAAGAGATGGATGAAATTCAGAAAGCTACGGGACTGAAAAGTTTAGCAGAAAATGCCACGGTGGCAGAGAATGAAAAGCTGAGCCTTGAACGGTTAGCAAAAATTTCTCTGCTTCTCAAAGACAAATTGGATCAACAGGTTGAACAAAATGACGTGTTGTCTAAAGCATATGCAGCAGACAGAGAGGAGTATCTCAAATTCATGGCACAGTCTAAACTTGATGAAGAGACCAGTGCACATGAGTTAAAACGTGAGAGGGAGCTCTCACAAAATCACCTTACTTCACAAGCTCACTCATATGAGGAGAAGATGAAGGAAAGGGAGGTCAAGTACCGAAAGTTGTGTTCAGACAACGATGCTCTACAACAACAGTTGCAAGAAGCATCAAATGCTCTGAGCGGATGCAAATCTGAGATAGACGCGCTTAAAACACAACTTTACCATGCAGAACGGAAATATGGTGAGAGGCATGGACAGAATGTGGGAACACACTGGGCTTCAGACCCAAATCTCCTTACATCACACACACCTCCACCCTTACCTAAAGTAGCAGGGACAGACCTGATCAGGTCTCCTCTACCAAGCAGGCAAGAGAGACCATTGAGACTTCCTCTTTCAATAGATGAACTTCAAAAACTCTCAAAATATGTACAACGCTTTGTACCTGGCCCAATGGGTTCAACTGGTACAAAGGCGTATCTAAATGACCTAGATTTCAAACTGAGTGGCTATCCTGATGCTACTGTTGAGGATAAAATCAGTCTGATAAGGCTCACTTCGGACAGAGAGGTGTTCACCTTCATCGAGCGTCAACCTGATGCCACGAGAAGGGATTACAACCTTCTGTGTGAAGCTTTGATCAGGGAATACGACCCCTGCACGGGACCTGCTGGCTTCCCAGCCGCAGACAAGGTCACGCAAGGGAAGCATGAACATCCAAAGGTTTATTACAAAAGAATCTTCCAAGCTTATTTTGGTTACAGAAATGAAACCGGAATGGAGGAGGAAGAAGGTTTTAAATTTGTTTTCAGCAAAAATCTCCACACTGACATTAAAACGTCAGTACAAATGATGGCAAATTTCAAAGAAAAATCCATCAATGAGATTAAACAGTGTGCTATGAATGTGTTTGAGGCATGTTCTCATGCTAAGACGCCCATAGAGGTGTTTCCTGGTGTAAAGGTTAAACCCCACTCGCTAGAACTGGAAGGACGGCGTGCATCGCCTCCTCCTCCTAAGAAAGGCGAGAAAAAGCAGTCTTTTCAAACTAACAAACCGCGTAATGAAGGTGCACGCTGGGACAAAAAAGCTCCTCTTTCAAAGGATGAACGTGATTATCGTAAGTGGGGTGTGCGTAGGACGAAAAGATATGGGAACCAAGGTGACCCATATTATCAGGGGAAGTCCGAAAAGGAACTCCCAAATGACGTACCTATCCCTCCTCCACCTCAGACAAAACGACCCGAGGTGAGAAAATCACAAAGGTTCCAGAAACAAAGCCCTACACCTCTGAGCTCGGAAGAGACAGAGAAACTACGCAGGTTGTTAGAAACTTTGAAACACACTGACACGGGAAACCAACCTGGAGCACTATGCAGTGATGTAATCACTATTACATCTGAGGGCGCGAATGACAACATCACAGATGTCGGTGGAACCCACCAAGACATTGTTGTTGTTGCCTCCAACAACCCCTCATCGGAAGAAGGGTGGGTAAACTCACACACAAACGATGACGAGTCATCACAAGCTGAACACTCAGAAACAGCTACTGCTGTGCTGACGGTTCAGACAAACCAAGATTACACAGACAAGGCTGAACGTGTAAAGAAACGTCAGAAAAAACCTAAGAGGTTTCTGTGTAACTTTATCAGAAGGGGGGTCGCCAAGAAGGCGTACCTGTCAGTAACACTCGAAGGAGTCCTCACACATGAAACACTTCTGGACGGTGGGGCGGACATAACAATTATGTCAGCTAGACTGTTCGAGGAGCTGAGGACAGCCGCTGCCAGTGTTAACAGGGTAATACCTCTCACAGAATGTGCTATAGAAATGCAGGGCCTCTCAGAGAAGAGGACAACCCTGACAGCTATAGCAATGGTTCACATGCAGATTGGCAGAATGACACTATACCACCTGGTACACGTGTCCAGTGTTGACTCATTCCCATTTTTGGTAGGCCAGGATTTTATAAATCGCTTCGACGCGATTATAGATTATGGTGATCAAACGATGTGGGCAAAAGTGAGCAAACCACTGCCAATAGAATTGCCTCCGGAGTGTAACACAGACTGCCTAACAGCAGGTACCGCGGAAGGCGCAAAGGACTCCTCAGCCGAGACACGAGCCCGGTGAGTATTCCTCTGACATCATGTGAAACCAAAGAGACCCACCCGGTGGTCCAAACTCTGACCCAACAAGACAGCCTCCTTTGTGAGCTGGAGCAGTCAGAGTCCACCAAACACTACCTACCACTGGTAGTTAAAGGTGTAGAGATCCAAGGATCCCACACCAACGATGCTGTTCTGTCTCTGTGGACAGATAAATCAGCAATTAACCGAGCTTTCTATGAAACCTTGGTTCACAAACACGTGGATCTAGAACTAATTAAAAAAGCTTTCCGCTTTCCATTAGTTCCCAATAGTTCACAGGTAATGACCGCAGAAGGAGTCATTAACCTAAAACTGAACTGGAACCAACGAGAACTGGTTCACCCGTTTCTCGTGATCCAACACTTACCACATGCAACCTACATAGGCTCTGACATTTTGGTAAGGTTGGGTGTCCATGTGGACACCATCAACAAGGTGCTGTGGTCCCTAAAACCAGCCACAAAGGATCCTCCTGTGCTAGACACAGCAAACCTTAAGGCTGGGCAGACCATTCCAGAGGCCTGCCAGGTTGCTAGCAACCAAACCACCACAGTACCACCTCAGGTGATTAACCTAATGGTGTGAATCCACATCATAGCTGGACAAGCTATTAGCCATAAACAGGCATATTTTCAACCTTCTCCTGCGTTTTTCAACTTGGGACTGTCCGTGGAAGCCACGAACCAAGTGAGCCTTGACTCCAGGAGCACATCTGTTGCTGTGTGTAACACAGGCACGGATGAGGTGATGATCCCAAAAAACACTATGCTAGGATGGTTGATTTCCACTGATTTTCATGATTTTGAACTAGGCATTCCATTTCTGGGAGGACTCCCAGATAACCTGGTACCGAGTCAAGAA
>NC_056506.1:952750-955472 GCF_014905685.2 Nematolebias whitei | reverse complement strand
GGGACTGTCCGTGGAAGCCACGAACCAAGTGAGCCTTGACTCCAGGAGCACATCTGTTGCTGTGTGTAACACAGGCACGGATGAGGTGATGATCCCAAAAAACACTATGCTAGGATGGTTGATTTCCACTGATTTTCATGATTTTGAACTAGGCATTCCATTTCTGGGAGGACTCCCAGATAACCTGGTACCGAGTCAAGAAACTGGGCCAGTATGGTTCACAAAACCAACACAGGCCATAGCTCTTTTCTCGACCGATGACGTCGACCAAGGACCTCAAACCTATGGTGTCTTAACCATAGACAGGTCCGACGACTCAGAAAGGGATTCGTTGGAGCTCCCCAAAGAGCAAGAAAACTTGTCAGTCTCATCACAGATTGAACAGGTGGTCGCCCAAGCCGACACTCTGACATCTGATGAAGAAAGGGACAAACTTCGCCAAGTTCTTTTAAAATATGAAGTCATTTTCAACTGACCCAGACATCATCCAACTTCAGAAGTTGGATCCTGCAATTAACTCGGTGATACTGTATCTGACTGACCCAGATAAATACACTCCATCGATAGGCGAACTGGATTCCAATCCAGACCTTAAAGTCCTCTTTCAGCTGCGCAAACAGTTAAAACTACTCAAGGACAACCTAACTTTAGCTCATGGAGCGACGTCCTCACCCGTGTTCGCGGTCCCCCATGACCAAAGGGGGGTGACGCCAGTTAGGATAATGTTACCAGACGCGATAACGTGATCAAATCTGACATTCAGAGTGAGTGGCGCACCGAAACGTCGTTTTCTAGTTGCTTAATCACTACTTTTGTCAATGTTGAAACGTTGTTTTACTGGTTGCTTAGTCACTGTTTTTGTCGATGTTGAGACATCGTTTTAATTGGTTTTTGGTATTGTTTCTGAACACCCCAAGCAAGAATGAGTTTTGTGTGTATTTTAGTTGGAGACTGTAAAGGACTTTAACTATGCCAACATGCAGTTCACTCGTTAAAACCTAATCTTTGCGGAGTCAATGTAGATTAATGCTACCTTAAGTACCATGATCTACATTGGTCTCACAACGCTTAAGCCGAACCTACTCGAACAATTCTATTCGGGGGATAGCTAATTCTGTTTGATGAGTCTCGCCATAGACTCCTAAAACATTTATGGGGAAACCAAACACCCAATCTCAAGTCGTTCGTCTAAAAGACAACAGACAATTGAACCAAACTATATTTTGCCATGTAAAGCTAACTTAAACCAAGTTAGGAATGGAAAAATAGTTTGGAATGCCCTTCTATAGGTATAAATCCCTATATGAAAATTTTTCAGCATGTTCCATCCCTTAACTGGTAGCTGTAGCTGTTCCCAATCATAATGGCTTACACACCAGGTGCATATAGGTTAAGGCCTTATGTAAAATCCCCTTCATAAGCCCACCTTAAACCACATAATTGCATGACACATTGAACCAGAACGGCACCGACTGGACGTCACCCAGCGACGACCTTCGCTGGAGGAGACCTGCAATCCTGACGTTTGTCTCCAATCTTCATCCAGTGGCCGCATCTTCAGTTCAATCAAGGGAACCCCTCTGTATGCTGATCAATCAACACCTCCATTCGTTGTGGATTTATCGTTGTGGATTATATGACTTTTTCCAATGGATTACAGACTTTGTTTCCAAGGGATTAAAGCATTGCTACAATGGAATTACCAACAACATTATGGAATTACCAACAACATTATGGAATTACCAAAAACATTGTGGGATTACCTCCTTTGACTTTTGTTTTCCCTTGCTGGATTACATCAAGCTCAAGGACATTCGAAGGCGTAAGTTCATGTTGGAATTCATCCCCATGGACAGGCGATGATTTCCAAAGGGGGGACTGTAGTGAACTAAGCCTCAGGTCAAAGCCTTCCTGGAACAGGAACTGTTATTTCATGGATTTGAGTCCAGAAATACAAATTAAGCATCCAGAGACTTTTTAAGTGTGTCCTGCACTAAATCAATTGAAAGAACACTCTCTTTCATATTATCATTACTATTTTACAAATGTCTTGATAATCAAAAGTGTGTTTAGTTCAAACCATTTTAAATGTTGAAGTGAACTACTCACTTTAAATCAACTGTGAATCAGTATTAATGATTTTTAATCCTCATTCAAAGTAGAAATCAAGTTAATGTCTGTTACAAGAGTAATGATGCATTTTTGATCTTCTGTCTGAAATGAGAAGGAGTGAGTTGGTCAAAAGTGAAGGAACGGTCAAAAACATGTTTATCGGAACGAAATGTCATGTTTATTTCTATCAGACAGATAGAAGGAAGACTGGCTCCTAAATGTCTCTGTTCTTCAAAACATCTTTCTGTCTGTTCTTAAACATCTACGCTTTCTCCTTGACATGTAATGACCCTCTGACGTCACTAAAACCACACCCCGGTTGGTTCGTTCAACCAATCAGGAAGTTCTCAGAGGAACCGGAAGTGACCTCTTTAAAAGGGTCAACACTTCCTAGTTCCAGGCAGAACAAGTTCCAGAGCAGAACAAGAGTTCCAAGCAGAACAACGTTCCAGACATGAACCAAAGTTCTGATAGCAGAACCGAACGAAAGTTCTGATGTGCTGGAGTTAGTTGGGAGTTCTTTCGAGTCTCGTGGGGATTATGGAATCTTCCACATCTGAGTAGAACTCTGACGGGCTCACAGCTCATGTGAGTCCACCTGGGAGGTGAG
>NC_056506.1:935588-952650 GCF_014905685.2 Nematolebias whitei | reverse complement strand
CTTTGCGAGGTCCCTATCAGTCTGAATTTGTTGTTTCTGCAAATCAGATTGATTCATCAATACGTCACACCTGTCCTTTTCAGATTGATATCCGTTGAACAGCGTGACATTTTGTTCAACCAGATGGTCCACTTCCGCTTTCAGAAGCAGGGAGATTTTTGCCAAGCGTTCACGGCTCGATTTTGTGTCCTCCGACACTTTGGCTGCTTCCGCTAACCTCTGCAGTTCCTCATTCCTTTGATCATCATCAAGGTTTTCTAATTGCTCTAATTGTGTACCAATAATTGAATTTGTTAAAATATATAAAGCCGACTGGACGGCATCTCCGGATTGAAAGGGGTCAGTGTTTACCTCTTCGTCTTCCATTATCTGCTATTTAGAAATTAAATAGGAGATGTAAATGTTTAGGTGGTAAAATAAAATCAGAAGAGTTTCTCTCTACTGATGTATTTACTCTTATTTTGTGAGTTTAACAATTAAACGTGCGTTATCTTTTTAGCAAGTGAGTAAACTTTTTCCATTTTTGTGAATATCTGTAACTGTTTCTATTTTTTAAAAGTTTGCTTTAATTTTTATTTTGTACCTTTCTTAAGGAATTATCAGTGAATAAAAATGCGTTCGGTAAATGCTCTTTGCATAAATACCTTTATAACTTTTAAAATGCAAGATAACAGTGTTTATTCAACTTTGAGGAACGTTTATTTACTCAAAAATGCCTTACAGAAAAATAAAAACGTTTAATTTCACTCTTTAAACCTAAAACGAAGTGAAAACCTGTGATCTTCCGTTTATCCAGAAGGTGTCAGTACAACCTTATTAATTTTAACTCAGACACTGTTAGTGTTGTCCAGTAGGGGTCGCTATGACTTCCTGTGGCGTCCGGTCGTTAGCTGTTAGCTCAAAATTAGCATCGGCTAGACTCGGATAAAACCAACATTTCTGAACGGATTTTTTACACAAACGTGGCAAAATTTCAGCAATTAGACTTCGAAGAACCTAAACAGCGTTTCAGAACACAGCTTTAAAGCGCTTTTCAGCTTTAAAAAGCAGATTTTATTCCCTATGAAAACGAGTTTCCATTTCCGGGTCACGTGACTGAAATCACCAATGACAAAGCAGCAGGGTTGAGAGGAAGTTACGTAGGCACGTCATTCAACCTTCTCAGCAAATCAGAGCGCTCCACAGCAGCAAATCAACCAACCACAAAGCGTTAGCAGTCACCAGCATGTTAGATTAGCCTGAAACTATTTCGTCAACTTATCGTCTTTTAAACTGTCAAAATGCACTTTTTCTGTTAAAAAATGTAACGAATCAACTCTGAGCTTAGCTGAGACTTCGTCTAGTCTTTAAAACGTTTATCCATCTACTCAGAATACTCGTTCAAACTTAACAGAACCGAACCGGACCACAGCCGGGTCTTACAGCAGAACCTCCGTACTTTTAAACAGAATAACGTTTTCCACAGCTTCATCAGCTTAGTTACACGTAACAGGCGTACAATTTCAGCTTTCATAAAGACTTATGACACTATTTCAGCTTTCTGTGAGCTCCCAAGCATCACATTCCAGCACGCTTAAAACATGCAGCGTTTTGACTTCAGCACAGCTGATAAACTGTTACTTTTCATGCCAACACGTAAAATTCAAACTTTACACGAATATACAGTCATTTATGAGCACGTGACGGACCACCAGAATGTAGATGAACAGATGCTCAGATATATTCATCAATTAACGCGGATTCCTCATTTTTCTGAACTGAATAAAACGTGCATTGAATTTAATGAAATGCAAACGTGAGACGTCATTTATGTTTGACCCATCAAAATGAATGCGGTCATTTATTTACAGAATCAAAGTTTAACATCAAACATTTACATTAATTTGGCAAATTATGAAAATAACAACATAAGCAATCAATCAGGAAAAATCATACGGCCATGATTTTTCCGTTGCTTCACCACAGACATTTATGAAAACTGTACAATTATGATCTTTTACCCACACGGATGTGGATGAGCACTTTACACAGACATTTCTAAAATATCTGGAAGAATTTCTACTTGAGAGAAAAGTTTAAAGATGGGAAAGAAGTTAAAGGGAGTAAAGATGGTATGTGAGGGGAAGTGTTCACCAGAACCGACACTCTCCATCAGAACCCAGCTCACCTCGGTACGCTTGGTAGGAAACTTGACTCATTACCTTTCTGAGATTAATCAGCAGATATGGAGTTCCGTTAACGCTACCTGTCCAGCGTCTCCTTAGGATGGCTGTAGCTCGTCAGAAGTAGTGGCGAGTGGAAAGTGTTATATTCCCATGACTCGGAAGAGCTCTGTTGTCATGTCAGGATCTTCCCGTCTCCCAGAACTGGGCTTCTCCGCACAGAACTGAACAGAACTGAACTCAACCGAACCGAGTGGAACCCTCACAGAACTCCAGCAGAACTGAGTAGTTTACAGATCTGAGTAGACCAGCAAGTACCGACATTTTAAAGAGCCCTTTTCCCGGTTCATACGGGAGTCTCCCATTGGCCAGAACCGACCAGACGGGGTGTGTTTTGTGACGTAAAAGGTTAGAAGACAGCAAGAATTGTTATGGGACAGATCAGAAATGTTCTCACAGACAGAGAGAGTTTTGTTTTGGCGCGTTTCAGAAACAGGTGCCAAAACCTCTATATTTACGTCTGAGAGGATTCTAAAAACATGACAGTTCGTTCCAACAACTTGTTTTGCGTTTGACTCCAACCTTGGACCAACTTACACTTGCTCATTCAAAGGCAGAAATCAGAAAATGCATAAAAATCTGTAACAGACCTCAACATGAATTCTAACTTTGCATGAGAATTTAAAAATCATTACACAGTTAATAAAATTGATTAGTTCACTGCACATCTAAAATGGTTTGAACTAAGACACTTTGATTATCAACATTTGTAAAATAGTAATGATAATAAAAAAGAGAGTGTTCTTTTCACTTGAATCTTCAAGAAAGAAAGTCTCAGGATGGGTGAACCTGTATCTCTGGATTCAAATCAATGAAATGACAGTTTCTGTCCCACAAGGTTCTTAAGGTCAAGGGTTTTGACCTTAGGCTTAGTCGTGACACCAGATTAAGTTCACTACAGCAGGGTCAATGCAGCTAGCTATCAGGAGATTTTGGAGCACTTCATGCTTCCATCTGCTGAAAAGCTTTATGGAGATGAAGATTTCATTTTTCAGCACGACCTGGCACCTGCTCACAGTGCCAAAACCACTGGTAAATGGTTTACTGACCATGGTATTACTGTGCTCAATTGGCCTGCCAACTCTCCTGACCTGAACCCCATAGAGAACCTGTGGGATATTGTGAAGAGAAAGTTGAGAGATGCAAGACCCAACACTCTGGATGAGCTTAAGGCCGCTATCGAAGCATCCTGGGCCTCCATAACACCTCAGCAGTGCCACAGGCTGATTGCCTCCATGCCACGCCGCATTGAAGCAGTCATTCATGCAAAAGGATTCCCGACCAAGTATTGAGTGCATAACTGAACATGATTATTTGAAGGTTGGTGTTTTTTGTATTAAAAACACTTGTCTTTCATTGGTGGGATGAAATATGCTAATTTTTTGGGACAGGCATTTTGGGTTTTCATGAGCTGTATGCCATAATCATCAGTATTAAAACAATTAAAGACCTGAAATATTTCAGTTGGTGTGCAATGAATCTGAAATATATGAAAGTTTCATTTTTATCATTACATTATGGAAAATAATGACCTTTATCACAATATGCTAATTTTTTGAGAAGGACCTGTAAACATATGAATATTTTTCACGGCGAACGCGTGCACTTTAACCAGGAAGAGTTCGGTGGGGGGGGGGGGGGGGGGGGTTACGTTACAAACAGCAACGGATAATAAAGGTTTTAACCTAAAAACCCACATAACAAAGCAGAGCATAATTTTTAAATTAAAAGGGACAAGGTGGAGAAAAATGCGCTGTTTGAGTCTGTTTATTTACTGACGGTAAACAGCAGCTCCTCACAGCTGAGACTAAAGTTTAAATCACCACAGCACCAACACAACTCTCACGCAGTTTAGGGTTATTTGACACTTTCCTGCCCGTTCTGTGAGTTCTGACAGCCCGTTCTGACAGTTACTTACCTTGTGTTGCAAACTATTTTCAGTTACCTGGTACCGCTTTGCTGCTCCTCCCACCCTCTAGGTGAAAAGTTACGGTAGGAACAGTTGACTCCTGGGAAATGTAGTCATTTTGACTTGTGTTAAAGTGAAGGCTTACTGAAAGAAAACTACAAAATAGCTGCGCCCGTTTTTTTGTTTGTTTGTTTGTTTGTTTGTTTCATTTTCATTGTTGGTTATTGGTCGGTTCCCGCTCCTGTCTGCTCCCGTTAGCTTTCAGTCCCGTCTCGTCCCGGTCACGTGTGTTACAATGAGGTTGACTCCGGTCCCGCCGGATTCCGGCCGGAATCACGTGACCCGCGGTACTCCCGAAAAAATGTCATCCTCTAGTCCGGGTACACGAGACACGAACCAAGCCATCAAAAAGGCAAGCAGCGTGATCGGGTCCAAATTTGCTGCTGACGACTTCCTTGATTGTAGATAAAAACCAGCACCAGCTGAATCCAAAAAGGCAGAAACCAGTTATTGTAAATCCAATCAAATATGCATCCTTAAAATCCACAGATGGCAGCAGAGATAAACTTATCATCAAGTCTTCCAGTCAATGAGATATCCAGCTGCGTACGTGCCAACAGGGTAAATCAGCTCACCTAAAGCCTGTCTTCTCTTCGAAGAAATGTTATCAATTGAGTTGAGGGACCAACTGGTCAAAACAAGTCAATAATTATGGTTCGGAAGAAATGCAAGAGAGTCTCACAGCATTTTCATTGAGAACCTCAACATCTTCATTTCTGACACTTACAGTTCTGTCTCCTGTCTTTTCGTCCTCGTCTCTGTCTCCAGCCCATACATCATAGCTGGTCTCACCACTGTCTTCTAAACTTTTCCTTTGACCTTTGCTGACACCCTTTTGTTACAAATAACTCCTGAAACTTTTCTCCATCCACTCCATCCTGCCTGGACTCTCTCCTTCACCTCTTTACCACACTCCTCATTTTCCTGGACAGTGGACCCAAAGTCCTTGAAGTCCTGCACCTTTGTGACCTCTGCTCTTTGTAGCCTCACTGTTCCACACACTCTGTTTTACTACGGCTGACTTTCATTCCTCTTCTTTCAAGCGCATACCTCCACCTCTCCAAGTTCTCTTCCACCTGTTCCTTGTTCTCACCCTAGATCACAATGTCTTCTGCAACATCATAGTCCACGGGAATTCCTGCCTGACCTCACCTGTTAGTCTGTCCATTACCAGAGCAAACAAGGGGCTCAGAGCCGATCCTTGATGCAATCCCACCTCCACCTTGAAGCTATCTGTCAATCCTACAGCACATCTCACCACTGTCCTGCTGTCCTTATACATGTCCTGTACCAATCTAACATACATCTCTGCCACTCAAGATTTCTTCATGCAATACTACACCTCCTCCCTCAACACTCTGTCAGATGCTTTTTCTAAATCTACAAAAAAGCAATGGAGTTCTTTCTGACCCTCTCTGTACTTCTCCATCAGCATTCTCAAAGCAAAGATGGCATCTGTGGTGCTCTTTCTTGGCATGAAACTATACTGCTGCTCACAGATAGTCACCTCTCGTCTAAGTCTTGCTTCCACAACTCTCTCCCAGATCTTCATTGTGTGGCTCATCAACTTAATTCCCCTGTAGTTGGTACAACTCTGTACATCACCCTTGTTCTTAAAAATGGGCACCAGCACACTTTGTGTGCTCCTCAGACTGAAGTCTTTTGGATAAGACCAAGCTTTTCAACAAAGAAGAATCCATCCAGAGGACCTGACTCAACCTTCTTAGATCTAGTTTATAAATCATTCCATAACAAAATATTTCATTTGGTCTTAGGTAGGGATGGGGCCGATCCGGTATCGGTATCTGCCTCCGATACAAGCAAAATTTACATATCGGATTTTTCCAATCCAACCTGCAGTGATTTCTGATCCGTGATGCATGTCTGTGTCTGCTGAAACTTCTCATGTGATTCCCTGCCAGTTGCTCTGCAAGTTGACTTCAAACTATGGAATGGATTTCCTGGACAGAGGCGTGTCTCATGAACCCAGAGTAATAAGACCCGCCTCACATTCAGGAAATCCATTTCATAGTTTGCAGACGGCTACAACGTGAGGACTGAGTGAGCAGCACTGTGGCTAACAGCTAACCAACTTTTCATCGTAACATGTCCGCTGTGTGAAGTATTTTACACTAAACACCGCAAGACAGCAACGTGCAATGTCTGCAGAGTCATAGCATTACATTAAACTGCAGTAAAGTTAGTTTTACGTTGGACATTCGAGCTCCGTGGCTTAAGCGGGGCGCTACTCTCGCTGAACCCAAAACAGGCAGCCCGACCCCGGCCAGCTGCACCCAATCTGCCCCGCTCAGTCTGCCCGTCTCGGAGGAGGGGCAGACTGAGTGCAGCTGACCAAAATCAGACTGCCCGCCCTGGACTGAACAAGAAAAACACACCGCTGAAGCCCCGGAGCTCGAATGTTTACTGAGAAGTTGCTAAACTTCATCGTAATTAATGACCAACCACTATCAGTTGAAGAAAATGAAGGATTTCTCAGCTTGATACTTGCAGCCAAGATATATTTTACCCTCCAGGAGCTATTTATCAGTGCAACAGTAGACAATCATAAAAAAGCATATGAATTGAAAATTATAAGAAAATTATATAATAAAAAAAAAAGAAACAAAAACAGCTACAATATAAAAAGATGTAAAATACTAAAAACAGGAACGTGTCTGTGTTGGTTTATGCCACGAACTTAGCAGATGTTTAAAGCCATTTAATATTTTATTTAATTCATTTATTCATTCATTTAAAAGAGACAAAATAAACAAAACAAATTAATCAAAAAGAAAACATTGAATGAAAAGAGTGCAAAAAGAAGAAGAACATTCTATCCCTTATTCATTCACTCATTCCCTTATTTAAAAAAATAAAATAAAATAACTTTAAACAAGCAATCACTTAAATTAATCACTTTAATATCCACTTTAAAGCTAGGAAAAATAAAAAAAAACATGTTTTGTGTTAGCAGAATTTAATTATTTTTTTTCTCTTCTTCTTTTTTCCTCCCTTGTCCTGCCCGGCATTGTGGCGCTCAGAATTATTGTCTGAGCGCCACAATGTGACACATGTACATTTAATGGGGGGCCCAAATTGATCCAAGAGAAGGGACCACCCAAAACCCAACTCGAGACAGAAAAAGGCACACACAGACAGCCCGACAGAGCCTCTGTCAGGCCATCCATGTGCCCCACTCACCCAACAGCGACCACAAGCCGGCCCCAGGTCAGGGGCCAGAGCAGCAGGGAGCAGCAGCTGAGGAAGGTCGGCCTAGCGCACCAAGGACCAGGCATCCCAAGAGTCCCACACCATAGGCCTGGAGAAGCCCCAACACGTCACCTACGCACCCTCCAAACACACAGCACCCCCCACCGCGAATGTCACACCAGGCCGACCAGCCAGCGCCCCATCAAAGCGAAGCCATGCCCCCGACCACCGCCATACACCACCAACAACCACAACCCCAAATGTCAAACGGAGAACGGGATGTAAGGCAAAAAAAATAAAAAATACACATATATATATATATAAATAATTAACAGGAAGACCCCACTCCTCCCTCCTCCCACTTAAATAAGGTGGTGATGCATGTTGTTATATAGTGCGTTTAAAATGGGGGTGATGAGGTGGCGACCGGCACAGACCCACCCCCTCCCCAGAGAGCAGCTGTGCCCGTTCACCCCCCAACCCTTGCCCAGAGCCCTAAATGTCTACATGCTACATATGAGAGTGGGCACAGGTCCCGGAGGTGAGAATGATTACACGTCCCACCACATATATGCCACCTTGTGCTCACTCCATACACTATATATGCATTTGTTGTGAAAATGTTATAAGTGAGTGTCTAGGTTGTATAATACAATTGGGGCCCAGGTCTTCATGAAACATGGAAATGGAGGATTCTCCCCACAGCTCAGTAGTGCACCTGAACCCCAAGGCCCTGTTTGAGTGGCAGTGTGACGGAGTGGGTGGAGGAAGATGTCGAGATGGGTAGGAAGAACTGAGGTGGCAATGCCCTTCCAGCTCCCCCACTGACCCCGATAGGCACCCCCATTCTCCGGGATCTACCAGGGGAGGAAGGCTCTAAGGGTGCATTCACACCAGCTCTGTTTAGTCCGCTTTATTCGAACTCTAGCTCGTTTACCTAGAAAGTCCGGTTCGTTTAGGGAGGTGTGAACGCGCCATCGAACTCTGTCACGGAACAAAAAGGCGAACTCTGGCCCGGGCTAAAACCTAGGTCTCGGTCTGGTAGAAGAGAACTCCAGCGCGGTTCGAGTACAGTGTGAATGTAAACAGACCGGGCCTGCTCCACAGGACAAACAAACACTCATTTCTCTTACCTTATATGGAGCTGTCAGCTACCTTGTGTGGAAAAACAATATTCTCCATGGTCTTCTGTCTCATCTTCTGTTCATGCTAAGTCGATTTTTGAAAAATTACTAAATATAACTCCTAAAACTTGATGCCACTTTGTTTTTGTTTTTATTTCCAGAAAAAGAAGAAGTGTCTTCAGGTTTTTGTGTCATTTTTTTCAGTAGTTCTTGGTGCAGCGCCCCCACAGGTGAGCGGGGGAATAGGTTGGTTCAACAGGCTGACTCGACTGCACAGTGCAGTGTGAATGCAAATGCACCAGCTCAAATGTAAACAAAATGTCATGAATATTGGTCCCGAACCGAACCGAGTCTACCGGACTATCTAGTGTGAAAATGACCTAATACATCCACCCAGGAGTAGGTGGCAGCCACACCACCAGGGACCAAGGCCACAGACCAGCACATAGCCCCGAGGACCGACCAGAACTGGGGCCAGCGACCTAACCCCCCCAAAACTGTCCAGACCCCCCCAACCCGTTCCCCAATCCTACACCCAGCCCCCGACCAAAGAAGCCACCAAATTCCAACAACGACACTCAGCCAGGAGTGGCCGAACAGCCGCAGATAGTGCACCACGACGACCGAGAGCGCACCCCCACCCCCAGAAAGGAACCGACCAGTCCACCCACAGCAACACCCACAATGAGAGTACCCCACCCAAGGGAGGGCGCACACCTAATAAGCCCAGACACCCCTGGGCCAACAGCACATAGCCACCCGAGCGAGAGCCCCTAATACACCCCCCTCACCCACAGACCCCCACAGCCCAGACCCACAGCCAAGCACCAGACCGTGGCCACGACAGGCAAGAAGACACCCAGGCTGAGTCCACCTGTCCCCTCCCATGGCCCACCCTCCCACCACCAACAGTATCACGTCCCCACAGTAGAGGCCCCATAGCCCACTAATGCACCAAGGGCCCCCAGGCCAGGGCCGGGCGCCAGTGCATGCACCACCCCATGACCCCGACAACATAACCGCCAAGACCCGAGACCCCCGGGCCAACCCAGGACCCCAGCCCGGGAGCAACACTCACTCAGAACCCGAGTCCGCACCCACCCCAAACCCACCCAGGAGCAGCCAGGCCACCAGGCCAGTAACCTGTGTCCACTGGTACAGACCGCCCAGAAGCCTGAATGCAGCCAGCAGAGGTCAATGCCCAGAACCAACAAAGCCACCTCCCCATTCGAGCACCATTGCCCCGGGCCCACGACCCCCCCATGCCCCCAGCCCTGATACCTCCCCACATTAACAACGATGCCACACGAGACGAAATCAAAGGGGTTCACCCACCTCCACTACGTGTTTGAGTCGATCAAAGAAGCCGAGAGAGAATTGTCTGATGTGGAGGCACAGGCTGTCTCAAGACTGATGTACAAACCGGATTCCAAAAAAGTTGGGACACTAAACAAATTGTGAATAAAAACTGAATGCAATGATGTGGAGGTGCCAACATCTAATATTTTATTCAGAATAGAACACAAATCACAGATCAAAAGTTTAAACTGAGAGAATGTATCATTTTAAGGGAAAAATCTGTTGTTTCCAAATTTCACGGCGTCAACAAATCCCAAAAAAGTTGGGACAAGTCCATTTTTACCACTGTGTGACATCCCCCCTTCTTCTTACAACACTCAACAGATGTCTGGGGACAGAGGAGACCAGTTTCTCAAGTTTAGAAATAGGAATGCTCTCCCATTCATGTCTAATACAGGCCTCTAACTATTCAATCGTCTTGGGCCTTCTTTGTCGCACCTTCCTCTTTATGATGCGCCAAATGTTCTCTATAGGTGAAAGATCTGGACTGCAGGCTGGCCATTTCAGTACCCGGATCCTTCTCCTACGTAGCGTGATGTTGTGATTGCTGCAGATTGTGGTCTGGCATTATCATGTTGAAAAATGCAGGGTCTTCCCTAAAAGAGATGACGTTTAGATGGGAGCATATGTTGTTCTAGAACCTGAACATAGTTCTCTGCATTAATGGTGCCTTTCCAGACATGCAAGCTGCCCATGCCACAAGCGCTCATGCAACCCCATACCATCAGTGATGCAGGCTTCTGAACGGAGCGTTGATAACAACTTGGGCTATCCTTGTCCTCTCTGGTCCGGATGATATGGCGTCCCAGTTCCATAAAGAACTTCAAAATCGTGACTCATCTGACCACAGAACAGTCTTCCATTTTGCCACACTCCATTTTAAATGACCCCTGGCCCAGTGCAAAGGTCTGAGCTTGTGGAGCTTGCTTAGAAATGGCTTCCTCTTTGCACTGTAGAGTTTCAGCTGGCAACGGCGGATGGCCCGGTGGATTGTGTTCACTGACAATGCTTTCTGGAAGTATTCCTGTGCCCATTCTGTTATTTCCTTGACAGTGGCATTCCTGTTTGAGGTGCAGTGACGTTTAAGGGCCCGGAGATCACGAGCATCCAGTAGAGTTTTACGGCCTTGACCCTTACGCACAGCAATTGTTCCAGATTCTCTGAATCTTTTGATGATGTTATGCACGGTTGATGATGACAACTTAAAAGTCTTTGCTATTTTACATTGGGTAACACCATTCTGTATTGCTGCACTATCTTTCTGCGCAACAATGGTGGAATTGGTGATCCTGTTACCATCTTGGCTTCTGAGAGACACTGACACTCTGAAAAGCTCTTTTTATACCCAATCATGTTGTCAATTGACCTAATTAGTGTTAATTGGTCTTCCAGCTGGTCTTTATATGCTCAATTTCCTTTTTCCAGCCACTTATTGCTACTTGTCCCAACTTTTTGGGGATTTGTTGACACTGTGAAATTTTGAATCAACATATTTTTCCTTTAAAATGTAGCATTTACTCAGATTAAACTTTTGATCTGTCATCTATGTTATATTATGAATAAAATATTGACATTTGCCATCTCCACATCATTGCATTCAGTTTTTATTCACAATTTGTTTAGTGTCCCAACTTTTTTGTAATCCGGTTTGTAATCCAACAAAATGTCTTTATACTGTTTAATACTAAGAGTATTTTTATTTTTCCAATTCATGAGTACATATTTTTTCCTATACATAATGCAGTAAAAATCATGTGAATTGACTTTGTCTCTAAGGTGACATTATCTATGTGTCCCAATAAGCAAACTGACGGAGTGAGTGTAATATTACATCTCAGACACTTTGATAAGTCTTCACATATCAGGCACCAAAACCTCTGAACAGGTGGACAGAACCAAAATGCGTGGATGTAATTGTCAGGAATCTTACCTGTACACTTTGAGCAAGTATTAGATGATGCGAAACCCATCCTGAACATCCGTTGACCTGTGTAGTGGACTCTATGGAGGATTTTGTATTGTATTAATTCTAAATTGGAGGTTTTACTCATCTTAAAAGTTCTTAGACATATCTGAGACCATAAGTTTTGGTCAAAGTTGACTGACAAATCTGTCTCCCATTTTACATTGGGAAGGGATATAGATTCATCTATCCATCCATCCATTATCTTTACCCGTTTATTCCATTTTGGGTCACGGGGGTCGCTGGTGCCCATGTCCAGCAATCACTGTGCGAGGGGCGGGGTACACCCTGGACAGGTCGCAAGTCCATCACAGGGCCACATAGAGACAAACGAGACAAACAACCATTCACTCTCTCACTCACACCTAGGGACAATTTAGAGTTACCAATCAGCCTAACATGCATGTTTTTGGTCTGTGGGAGAAAACCGGAGCACCCGGAGAAAACCCACGCATGCACAGAGAGAACATGCAAACTCCACCCAGAAGGCACCTGGACCGGGGTTTGAACCAGGGACCTGTTCGCTGAGAGGCAGCAGCTCTACCAGTTGCGCCACCGTGCTGCCTAGATTCAATGTCAATGTCAATGTCAATTTATTTATATAGCACATAAAAACAACAAAAGCTGACCAAAGTGCTTTACAGTTAAGACAGATTAAAATTTAAAAAAAAGAGTAAAAATGCATCTAGTGCCACTCAAAAACATAAGTTAACAGTAAAAACAACACACAACAACAATAAAATCAGCTCAACTTGTTATCAGACTCTGCGTGGATGAAATGCCAAGGAATACAGATGAGTCTTGAGCAAAGATTTAAAAGTCTCAACAGTCTGAGCGGTCTTTAAATTCTCAGGTAAACTGTTCCACAGTTTTGGAGCAGCAACCGCAAAAGCCCGATCACCTCTGGATTTCAGTTTGGATCTGGGGACATCTAAGAGGAACTGGTTGGTAGACCGGAGTGCTCTTACTGGAGTGTAAATGTTAATGAGATCACTTAAATATGACGGGGCCAGACCTTTTAAGACTTTAAAAACAAGCAATAAAATCTTAAAATCAATTCGGAAGTGGACAGGAAGCCAGTGGAGAGAAGCCAGGACAGGGGTTATGTGTTCATGTTTTTTAGTTGCTGTTAAAAGACGGGCTGCTGCGTTCTGGACACATTGTAAACGATGCAAAGATGATTTGTCTAAACCAACATACAATGAATTACAATAGTCCAAACGAGATGTGATAAAAGCGTGGATCACCTTTTCAAGGTCTCTGAAAGAGAGACAAGACTTCACCTTGGCAATGAGTCTTAGCTGGAAGAAACTGGATTTCACAACTGTATTTATCTGTTTATCAAATTTAAAAGCACTGTCAAAAATAACTCCCAGATTCCTGACATTGGAGTGGCTGTATGAAGCCAAGGGGCCAAGCACATTAAGGGTATTACATTTACCAAAGCTGATGACTTCCGTTTTATTTTCATTTAGATTCAGAAAATTTAGTTTTAACCAGACTTTAATGTCATTTAGACAGTTCAAGAGTGGATCCAGTGAAGTGACCCTGTCTGACTCAATCGGAAGATATAACTGAGTATCATCAGCAAAGCAGTGAAAAGGGATGTTGGGTTTTCTAAAAATGGACCCCAAAGGCAACATGTAAAGATTAAAAAGCAATGGACCTAAAATAGACCCTTGAGGGACCCCACAGATCAGAGGAGCTGGAGATGAAGAACATTTTCCCAAATGAACAGAAAAACTCATGTCAGTCAGGTAGGATCTAAACCAGGATAGAACTGTGCCTTTGATACCGACCACCTGCTCCAGTCGTGACAACAAGATGTTGTGGTCCACAGTATCAAAGGCAGCAGAAAGGTCTAAAAGCACTAAAACAGCAGAGCTTCCTGCATCAACAGTTAAAAGAAGGTCATTAAAAACTCTTAAAAGGGCTGTCTCTGTGCTATGGCCTGATTTAAAACATGACTGGAATTTTTCACTAATGCTGTTGGCAGTTCAAAACCTCTTAAGTTGATTAAAAACAACTTTCTCCAAAATTTTCGACAGAAAAGGCAGTTTAGAAATAGGTCTGTAATTTAAGAGCAGTGTTGGGTCGAGGTTTTTCTTCTTTATGAGTGGCTGCACCACAGCATGTTTAAAAGTAGCTGGAACACAACCTGATGACAGGGACATGTTAATCAGGACAAGAACTAATGGACCAAGAGTGTTCAAAACTTCTTTAAACAGACAAGAGGGAACACAGTCCAGAGGTGAATTAGAAGGTTGCATGTGGTCCACGATGTCCTTTAAAACAACTAAAGTCACTGGCTCAAACTGTTCAAAGGAGGCTGAGGATGGAGGAAGTGAGGAGGGGTCTGTGTAAAGGTGTGTTGAAGAGGGTCTCAGAGCAGAGTTTTTATCTATAAAAGACTTAGAAAACTGTTCACACAGTGCAGGAGATTCAGCAACATGAGCAGCATCACAAGGATTCACAACAGAGTTAAAAACATTAAAAAGAACCCGAGGTCTGTGACTGTTGTTTGAAACTATGTTAGATAAAAAAGCAGTCTTAGCAGCTCTCTGATAATTTATCAAGCTGTCTTTAAAGATGTCCAGGGAGACCTGCAGTTTGTCTTTACTCCATTTCCTTTCTGCTCGTCTGCACGGGCGTCTGAGCGTGCGGGTGGATTCGCACAGCCACGGCTGACATGACTTCCTCTTTTTGGTTTTTAGAGGAGCAACAGAGTTCAGAATGTCAGTGCACACAGAACTAAAAAGATAAGTAAACTCGTCCACGTTGGACGCAGAGCAGAACTGAGGGTTGCAGGAGACAGAGTCATTAAAGCCAGCGGAGAAGCGCAGCGCGGTGTTTGAATTAATTGCGCGTGCAGAACGCACAGATGGTCCAGCCCATTCCTTCCTGCCAGAGACCACCGCAGTGAACAGAACCGGTAGATGGTCAGATAAAAGAGATCCACAGATTTCCACAGATGACACATTTATCCCATAAGACAGGACCAGATCCAGTGTGTGTCCTTTTTCATGAGTTGCACCTGTGACGGACTGCGTGAGATTAAAAGAGTCAATAATGTTCATAAAATCTCTGACCAGAGGTCCAGCCTCACAGCACACGTGCAAATTAAAATCACCAATTATTAAAAAGCTGTCGTATCGTAGCATAAGTCCCGTCATAAAATCAGTAAAATCTTTAATAAAATCTTTGCTGTGTTTCGGTGGCCGGTAGATTGTAGCGCAGAGTAAAAGAGGAGAGAAGTTTATCTCCACCATCTGAAGTTCAAAACTCTGGTAAAAATGAGTGGGGATCAGCCAACATTTAAAACTAGATTTAAAAACAGAGGCTAATCCACCTCCTTTACCGGTGGTCCGAGGAGAGCTGAAGAAAGTGCAGTCAGGAGGGAGAAGTTCAGAAAAAGGAGCCGACTCACCAACATGAAGCCAAGTTTCTGTCAAGAACATAAAATCCAGTTTTTTGGAGGTAAAAAAGTCATTCAGAATAAAAGTCTTGTTGGTTAGGGACCTTGTATTCAGCAAGGCTACTCGGAGAGTCTGATCCTTGATGCCCGCAGCAGGTGCGCGGGCCAGCTGGCCAAGATTTTTCAAGTTTATTGCGCCACGTTTGGAATTCCTTTCACGTCGCCAGTATGAAGACTCATGTTCCAAATGAAGGGATGGAGTCACAGATTTAATCCAACGATGTCTCCATTCATACAGATAGTTGCTTGTATGATAGTGAGAGAGACCAGAATTGTTGCCAGATATTTTCAGATATGCTTTAATTCTCACCAAAAATCCTCCTCGCTTTCCGCGTCTCCGAGGTTGAAAGGCGCAGGGCGCACGGCGCAGATAGTCCGGTATGTTTGACAGGTGAGGAGGTAGTTGTGATGAATCATTACTAGAACCAGATAGTGGCAACTTAACATGTCGGAGGCTGAGAAGAGTTGTGTGGTCATAGACGAGTAGAGCAGAGGCATCATAACAAAAAATACTAAAAAGCAAACAAACAACAAAAAACAAGCAGAGCATACGTGGCAAGCGGCTGGCCGTAACTGGCGCCATTTTCCCATTTTCCAAAATAGATTCATCTATTTTAATTCAATTCAATTCAAAAATACTTTATTAATCCCATTGGGAAATTAAATGTTGTTGTAACTCATCATTCTGTTTCATTAAAAACATAACTTCTTTAACAGCATCTTCAGATTCACAGATACTGGTGATTCTGTGCTGCTTGTCCTGTTGGACCTCACAGCCGCCTTTGACACTGTAGTGAACTAGGCCTGATGTAAAAACCTTGACCTTAGGCACCTTATGGGACAGAACCTGTCATTTCATTGATTTGAATCCAGAAATACAGGTTGACCCATCCTGAGACTTTCTAGATGTAGTATGAACATATGCTGATATATTCAGTTCACTACAACACCATCAACCATGAGATCCTCATTGCTAGGTTGGAGCAGTGGGTGGGCGTCACAGGATCAGCCCTCAATTGGTTCAGATCTTACCTCACTGACAGATCCTTTTGTGTCTCCATCAAGGATTTTTGTTCCGCAGAGGCAGAGCTTCAATGGGGGGTTCCGCAGGGGTCCATACTGGGTCCCCTCCTATTCTCTTTATACCTGCTGCCGCTTGGTGCTATTTTCCGGAAACACAACATGCCCTTCCACTTCTATGCCGATGACTGTCAAATTTACTTCCCCCTAAGACACAATGGTACATGCTCTATTCAACCGCTGCTCAACTGCCTGGCTGACATCAGGGACTGGATGGCTTTAAATTTCTTAAGTTTCAATGAAAAGAAGTCTGAAGTCATGTTGTTCCCTCCCAATGACACGATCACAAACCACTGCATCGACCTTTCCGCTCTAACCCTGTCAGAAAAACAAAGAGTCACTAATCTGGGCGTGATAATGGACCCTTCCCTGAAACTTAACATTCATGTAAACATGATTGTTAAATCATGCTTCTTCCAACTGAGGCGGCTGTCTAAACTGAAGCCCATACTGTCCAAAAAGAACCTGGAGACAGTAATACATGCATTCATTACATCTAGGCTTGATTACTGCAATTTGCTCCTGTTTGGTATCAGTCAGACCTCCATTGCACGACTACAACTGGTCTAGAATGCAGCAGCCCGATTTTTAACCAGTACAGGCAAAAGAGAGCACATTACACCAGTTTTGGCCTCACTGCACTGGTTACCGGTTCACTTT
>NC_056506.1:926489-935488 GCF_014905685.2 Nematolebias whitei | reverse complement strand
GTATGTCCCACGACGCTCCCTGAGGTCAGCGGACCAGTTGCTCCTCACAGTTCCAGGAACTCGTCTTAAGCGCAGAGGTGACAGGGCCTTCTCTGTAGCAGGACCAAGTCTTTGGAACGAGTTACCTCTGCTTGTCAGACAGGCCCCCTCCCTCTTGGTTTTCAAGTCCCGTTTAAAAACTCACTACTATTCAGTAGCGTTCAACACCAGATGATCTGTGTTTGATCCTGTATGCTCCACACTGGTTTGTCGTCATTATCTGCATCGTTTTTATGTCTATATTCTGATTTACCTCATTTTGTATTTTGCTTTGTGTGTTACCTGTTGTTCTGTCTGTACAGCACTTTGGTTGGCCTTGTAGCTATTTTAAGTGCTTTATAAATAAAGTGGTATGGTATTGTATTAAAGAGTTGTTATAGATGCTGATGGCTGTGGGCAGGAAGGATCTCTTGTAGCGATCTGTCTTACAGCTGATCTGAAGAAGCCTCTGAATGAAGACACTCTATTGTTGTATGACTATTTATTGTTGGATGTAACTGGGACCTTGTGTACATAATTTCGCTCCACCACATGTACCACATGATGTGCGAATGACAATAAAGAAACTCTGACTCTGACAGTCTGATGAAGAAGATGCTGAGGGTTGTCTATAATGTTCTTGATTTTATGAAGAATCCTTCTTTATACAATCATCTCCAAAGTTTCTAGAAGAGTCCGCAGAACTGAGCCAGCCTTCTTTATGAGCTTGTTGATCTTTTTTAAGTCACTTGCTCTGGTGCTGCTACCCCAGCAGATGATGGCAGGAGAGATAGCGCTCTCTACAACAGACTTATAGAAGATATACAGCATCTTGCTTCAAACGTTGAAGGACTTCAGCTTCCTCAAGAAGTACAGTCTGCTTTGTTCCTTATAGACAGCTTCACTGTTGCATTTCCAGTCCAGTCTGTTGTCCAGGTGAACCCCAAGGTATTTATACTTCTCCACCACCTCCACTTCTTCTCCCATGATGGAAATAGGGTTGGACCTGTTCCTGATTCTCCTGAAATCTACAGTCATCTCCTTTGTTTTGTTCACATTCAAGATGAGATGATTGTTTCCACACCATGCCACAAAGCGGTCCACCTGTTCCCTGTACTCGGCTTCTTGTCCATCTCTGATACACCCGACCACTGCAGAGTCATCAGAATATTTCTGCAGATGACAGGACACTGTTTTTTACTGGAAATCTGAGGTGTACATAGTGAAAAGGAATGGTGAGAGTACAGTCCCCCGTGGTGCTCCTGAGCTCCTGACCACCTGGTTAGACACACAACCCTTCAGTCTCACAAACTGTGGTCTGTTTGTCAGATAATTTTTGATCCGGGTGATTGTTGAAGCCTCCACCTGAGTCTTCTGAAGTTTCTGACAAAGCAGATCAGGCTGGATTGTGTTAAATGCACTGGAGAAATCAAAGAACATGACTCTCACAGTGCTGTCTGCCTTTTCTAGATGACAGTGAGTTTGCTGAAGCAGGTGTATGATGGCATCTTCAACTCCAAGTCCACACTGATAAGCAAACTGCAGTGGGTCCTGATATGTGTTTGTTTGTTTAGTCAGGTGGGTCAGCAGAAGTCTCTCTAGGACCTTCATGATGTGAGATGTCAGGGCAACAGGTCTATAGTCATTGAGAACTGATGGGTGAGTTTTCTTTGGCACTGGAACAAGACAGGAGGTTTTCCACAACACTGGAACCTTCTCCTGGGTCAGGCTAAGGTTGAAGAGGTGCTGCAGAACCCCACAGAGCTGTTCTGCACAGACCTTCAGGACTCTGGGACTGACATCATCTGGACCTGCAGCCTTATTCCAGTTCAGTCTCTCCAGCTGCTTCCTCACCTGACTTCTGGAGACGCAGAGGGGGGAGGCAAAGGAGGTATCAGCATCTTCTGATTTAGTTGAAGACCAATATGTAGAAGAAGGGTCCATGACTGAGGTGGTAGATACAATATTTGAGGTGTGACAGGACAGTCTTGGGTCAATGGAGGGTGGTATATATATTTGGCTGTGGGCAAGAGAGGAGGATGCTGAGCTTGTTCCTGAACTGAACCTATTGAAGAACGTGTTCAGTTCATTGACTCTGTCCAGGCTTCCATCCTTCTGATCCTCGTTCTGCTTGAAGCCTGTGATCTTTTTCATCCCTGACCACACCTCTCTGATATTGTTCTGCTGGAGCTTGCTCTCCAGCTTCTTCTTGTACACCCCCTTGCTGTTTCTTATTTTGACTTTTAGTTGCTTCTGTGTACTCCTCAATAATTCCCTGTCTCCCTCCCTGAAGGCTCTTTTTTTTCTGGTTTAGCAGTTCATTCAGGCCAGTGGTGATCCAGGGTTTGTTATTGGGGAAGTATCTCACTGTTCTAGTGAGGATGGTGTTGTTTACATAGAAGTTTATATAGTCGATCACACACTCAGTCATGACACCTATGTCCTGTCCAGGTGGCTGGCACAGTGCATCCCAGTCTGTAGCCTCAAAACAACCCGCAGGGCTTCTTCAGCTTCCGTTGACCATTTTTTCACTGTTCTCTTTATTATAGGTTGTCTCTGAACAAGGGGTTTATATTCTGAGCAGAGAAACAAAAGATTGTGATCTGATTTGCCAAGAGGGGGTCTTGCTTTAGAGATGTATGAATCCTTGACATTTGCATAAAACAAGTCCAGCGTTTTGTTTTCTCTGGTAGAGCAGCTGACAAACTGTTGGAATGTCGGAAGTGTAGCAGAGAGAGGCATGATTAAAATCCCCAGATATTGTAACAAATGCACTAGGGTGTTGTGTCTGTAGCTTAGCAACCTCGGAGCTGATGACATCACACGCAGTCTTGACAACCGCATTGGGTAGAATGTAAACTGTTGCCAAAATAACACTGGTGAACTTTCTTGGCAAATAATATGGACGACAACTTGGGGCTAACTGTTCAATATCTGGACTGCAGAGACGACACTTCACAGTAACATGTCCAAGATTACACCATCTGTTGTTCACAAGCACTGCCAACCCACCTCCTTTTGCCACTTCTCTTTAAATCTCTGTCTGCTCGTATGGTCAGAAAGTCTGGCAAAGAAACGCTGGAGTCGGGGCTATGATCCTGCAGCCATGTGTCAGTGAAACACATAACACTGCATTCCCAATACTCTGAATAGTTCCTTGTTAGGGCCTGAAGTTCATCCAACTTGTTTTCCATTGATCTCACATTGCCCATCATGATTGATGGAAGAGATGGTTTGAACTTCATTCTTCTCTCTTTCACTCTCTTTTTTGCTCCTGCTCTGCATCCACAACGCGTCTTTTTCAACTCATTTGGGATTTGGGGCTATAGTCGAGATATTATTTGAGCTTTGGAGATGTTTATCAGCTGCTCCTGGTTGTAAAAAAACAACCTTGTTGTTATGGTTACGCATCATAACAAATGTCCAAAAGCAAAGATATTTCTGTAATAATCCTTCCAGCTGCACAGCATCCGACACCAGAGGAAATAATCATCCAAAAAAAAAAAAGCGATTTATATCCAGAAAAAAGAGGAATTACAATTTTCAAATTAGTATCTCAGAATGAAAGTAACAGAGCTGCTCCAACATGCAGCCACTTTGAGCAGCACAGTTCTAGAATTCTAGAACGAGTGTCCGGTAATTCAATTCAATTCAATTCAAAAATACTTTATTAATCCCAAAGGGAAATTATTTGTTGTTGTAACTCGTTATCCTCATTTCATTAAGAGATGTTATAGATACTGATGCTGTAGGCAGGAAGGATCTCTGGTAAAGGCAGCAGCAACATGAAACTGATCAGCAGCAACATGTGATTCTTCAGTGTTATATATTCAGAAGGCTGCACACACTCTACTTCATGTTGCTGTTTGACATATTGTTTTGATTGTTTACTGCTATTAGTGCTTAGTGTTTTATTAGTAGATGTTTTTTAGTTGATATTTTTCTTAATTCATATCTTAGATCTTATTACTGTTTTTCTTTTACATTTTGTTGTCTGTAACTGGGACCCTGTGTACAAAGTACATAATTTCATCCCAATTCAGTATTTATTCAACTTTTTTTTTTACTTTAAAAATAAAATAAATCAAGTCCTTATCGGCACAAATAAAGTGATGTGGAACATGTTGCATCTGTTCTTACCGAGCACAGAAGCTGCAGCGTTGTGCTGCTCTGTGAGGTGCAGACTCCTCTGATGGAGACCTGTCAGGTGCAGACTCCTCTGATGGAGCAGGAGCAGAAGCCGGGAGGCTTGGAGGGTTTAATGTAGAGTTTAGAGACGAACCGTCACGCGCTGAAATACGTTCTGGATAAAATACAGTGAGAAACGGGACCGGAGGACAGTTAGCGTTTATGCAAATTAGCTTAGCATCGTAGCACAGATGTTGTCCTATTATGGCGTCAGCCTCTTTTGTTAGTTAAAAATATGTTCAGAACCGATGGGATGAGTAACTTAAAATATGTTTAAAGTTAGAAAACACTCACCATCTTCTATAAATGGTTCAAGTAGAGCAGTAACCGTGTCCAAACCACCCTCCAATCCTCCATCTAGCTCGCTTTGACTTTTTTCGTCGGCCACCATGCACAACAACACCTGCACTTCTGCATTTGACCACGGCTTTGATATTATTGTTGTTGTATAGCTTCAAAATACTAAAAGATACGCTCCTCTTGTTATCGCTAATGGCAAGCGGTAGAGAAAAAATGGTGGATCGGGTTGTTTGGAAAGACTCCACAGACTCCTCCCCCCGACCAATCAGTGACCTACAGTGTTTCTGACGTCACGGCGCGGCTCGCTTGGACCACTTGAGAAGCCGGGCCAGAATTTAGGGAGGCGAGCCGGTCACAGGAACAGTGGAAAGACCTCAAACGCGCGTGAAGCCGGAAATATCCGACCCGCGCCGTGACAGTGGAAAAGGGGCATTAGTGGTCAGGCACTCAAGCACATCCGGCAGGTATATGAGAACGTGTCCACAGAACATCCTTTCAACTCATCTGAGATTTGGGGCTGTAGTTGAGATATTATTTGAGCTTTTGAGATGTTAATCAGCTGTTGGTTGTAGAAAACTGCCTTGTTGCCATGGTTACGCATCATAACAAATGTCCAAAACTAAAGAAGTTTCAGTAAAAATCCTTCCAGATGCACAGCATCCAATACCAGAGGAAACAAACATCCAAAAAATGTGATTTACATCCAGAAAAAGAGGAATTAAAGTTTCCAAAAGCAAAATCTCAGAATGAAATTAACAGTTGCTCCAACATGCAGCCACCTGGAGCGGCGCAATTCTAGAAAACATTAAAACATTAATGTTTCATGAATGTTATTGTTAAAACATTTTTAAAAACTGTACTCTCTGTTTTCTAGTAACGGACAGCCCTGCCCCCCCTCCTCCACCTCCTCCAGAGGACATGGGTGTGTTTGAGGAGCATCCTCCCCCTCCCCCACCTGTGGACTATGAAGAAGAAGAAGCTGCTGTGGTTCACTACAACGACCCCTACGCTGACGGGGACCCCAACTGGGCCCCTAAAGTCTATCTAGAAAAAGGTCAGTTCTAACAAAATACTGCACCCAGCAGAACTAGAAATACTGGTATTTCACTCAGTATGCACCCTACCTACTACTGTTTTCCTACCCCCCCGCCATTCTTCCTGGAGCATCGCTCTTTCCTCACATGCTGTAATATCCCACCTGATTTGAACATCAAAGCCATCCAACTGTCAGCTTAATCCCCTTCCGACTATCCTTGTTAGAGCCTCTGTTAACTCCCTTACCCTCTTAATAGTAGTAATTATTCATTCCTCTCACCTCCAGTATCGTTCCATCATTTCCTAAAACCTCAGCAGTAACCTCTATCCTCAAGAAACTGACCCCAGTGACTTTGATAACCTTCCACTCATAATCTTTCATTTCCTTCAAAGATTTTAGATAAAACTTGTTTTCCAGGTTCATGCCCATATTTCCTTCAATAATCTATATGACCAATTCCAATCTGACTTCCACTCAAGTCACAGCACCAAAAAAGTTTTTACGAAAACCACTAACGAACTCACACCTGCTGACTCTTGTCTTCTTTCCATCCTCATCCTCCTCGATTTAAGTGCTGCCTTAAAAAAAAAACATTTATTTATTTATGATTTTTAACACAAGAATGAATACCATAACAGACAGATATATTCAGATAATAACATGGAAAAGTATAGTGTCAAAGACAGCATGATTCAAAAGTGGTGACCAGATTCTTGAAAATGTGGTTTCAGAGCCTTTAAGACAAGACCTATTTTTTTTCTAAGTTCATGAAATAAAGGGCATCTTTTATCCAGTGAGAATGTGTAAGTGTGAGAGGATTCTTCCAGTGCATCAGTATAATATGTCTAGCTAGCAGTGTGAGGAAAGCCACAGGATCAGCAAAGTGGGGTGACAGTAATTGGTTTTTGGAGAGAACCCCAAATAGAGCAGTGAGTGGAGAAGGCTGAACTACAGAAATTGAGTCAAAAACTGATTTCCAAATTGGGATAGAGAGGGACCGGTCAAAAAAAATATGATTTAGAGTGGCTGGGCCCAAACCTCACTTCACACAATTTGAATCCACATCAGGAAAGATTTGTCCAGTTTACTTTTGGACCAGTGTACTCTATGGACCACTTTACATTGAATAATTCTGTGTCAGGCTCAAATTGACGATGAATGTACACGTTTTAGAATAGTTTGCCACACTTCATCATCCATCTCTATGTTAAGATCTTCAGACCAAGCAGCGCGAAGATGACTAGACCCAGAAGTCAAATTTGAAATCAAAATCTTATATATTTTTGATGTTGTACCTTTTGGAGTGGGACTAATTTCTAGCAGACTATCAGCCATAGTTGAAACAGGGATTAACGAAAAACCAGAGAAACAATGACAAATAAAGTCCCTTGTAGAAATCTAAAAAAGTGGGCAGGCTAGAGTTCAAAGATAATTGAGCAGATGAGACAAAAGTTCCAAGTATAGGTCTTTTACAGAACAAAGCCCATGGTTTTTCTACACTGCAAAAGTCTTATCAATGAGTGAAGGTGGAAATAGAGGATTAGAATTTAGTGGTGATAAAAGAGGTATTCTCTGGATCCCAAAGAGTTGTATAATCTGAGCCCATATTCTCAGGCAGTTATTAACAATTATATTGTTAGAATAAGATACAGAAGATACTGCTGGGAGAAGGCATAAGAGGGAGTACAAAGAAGCAAAGCCACATGAGGTCTCCTCTACTGATAACCATTTAGGTGTATCACACTTGGCACTGCACCAAAATAACATTGTACGAATATTAACAGACCAATAATAGAATAAGAAATTTAGTGCGGTAAGCCCTCCCATTTCTTTACTTTCCTGTAGGATACTCTTTCATATTCTAGGAGGGTTTTGTTCCATTTAAACTGAAACACTGAAGCATCAAGTACGTGTTCTAAAAAATGTTTTGGAATGAACGCTAGTACAGCTGATCCTGCCTGCTAGAGACAGTGGCAACATGTAAGTCCTGAGTCAGCTGGTCAAGCAAGGGAGTGAAATTGGTTTTAAAAAGTTGTGAGTAATTCTTAGTCACGTGGATTCCCAGGTACTTAAATCTTTGCAGTGAGATCTTGAATGGCAAGCTAGTGAGTGGGTAGGCTCTAGCTGCATCATTAATAGGAAATATTTCAATTTTACTAAAATTCAGTTTATATCCAGATATTTGTTCAAACTTCTCAAGCAGATCCAATACCAGGGACATGGACGTCTCTGAGTCTGAAACAAAAAGCAACAGGTCGTCAGCATATAAGGATACTTTATGATCTAGATCACCTCTTGTGATGCCATGCATGGAACTGGATCTAAAGGCTGCAGCCAGAGGCTCTATAGCAATAGCAAACAAAAGAGGGGAGAGTGGACAGCCCAGACGAGTTCCACGGCCTATGTGAAAATATTCTCAATGGTCATTGTTTGTGCAAACACTGGCTAGAGGAGAAGTATATAACAATTTGATCCAAGAAATAAAGGAACAGCCAAAACCAAAGCGTCTCAAAGTGTAGAACAAATAGGACCACTCCACCCGATCAAAGGCTGATAGGTATTTTTGCACCTACAAAAATAAAGAACCACACAGGACAACAAGCGTTAATTTTCAGCCAAGCTTTTTGCAAAAAGGGGAGAATCACAGCTACAACTAGGGCTGCAACAACAAATCAATAAAATCGATAAAAATCGATGATTAAAAGCGTTGGCAACAAATTTCATTATCGATTCATTGTGTCGCGCGATTATGCGTCTTTCACGACGCTGCAGAGCCGTTTCGTTTTGTTCACGGGCAGTTCATTGTCAATGCTGACTGACTGAATAAAGTTTGAAAAAAAAAACCTGCAGCGTGAGTTGAACAGGGCGAGGCAGAGCAGAGTCTGTTTTCAAAGGAAATTGTCAATTTTACAAATGACCAATGCAGCGAAAACTGTTCAACCCAAGTCCTCCAAATTGTGGGAGCTCTTCACAAAGATAAAAAATGAGAAGCATGCAGCTTTGAAAATCAACGACACGACACGTGAGAACCACGGAGATAAACGTAAACATGTCGGAGTCACGAGGAGGAGGAAGGAGCTGCAGCTGATACAACATGTCTCACTCCCAACTCGTGTTGCAGGTGAGTCTCTACAATATTCACATTGTTCTGTTTCAAGAGAGAAAACGTAACGTCAGTCTGTCTGGAAGATGAAGCTGCTGCTTGTTACAGTGATAGAGAACGTGTGTGTTAATTTTAATTTAATTTAATCAGTATAAGCAGTGTTTAAATGTGATTTATAAATAAATCTAACACAAAGATAATAATTTAATAATTAAGCTTCAACTTTTAATTTGCTGGCAAAGTCTGAAGACACTGCAGGTATGGCAGGATGAATTGCATTTAAACAGGAATTAAAGTAATTTATTACATCTACTCAAAGGTGTGTAATTAAGTATTTTATATATGTGTGTGTGT